>NW_026944234.1:97463-132548 GCF_033297405.1 Parathielavia appendiculata | reverse complement strand
TCGATCGTCGGCTGTAGGCGAGGTGCCCAGGGAGCGATGGCGTATTCTTGGATTGTTTCCATTTGATCGACTTTTACACCTTCCGCGATACTGGCGATCTTCTGAAGCGGGGAGACGAATCGTGTTGTTGTCCGGATTTTCTTGCAGGCTAGGGGATGAGTCCCAGGCAATGTCTGAATGTTGATCCATAGTCTGGCTGCCGCCCGGGTGTGTCGTTCTTGTATGGAGAGAATGCTCGCTTCGGCTTCTGCTACAGCCGTAGCTACGGTCCGAAAGGCTCCTGTGATTGCTAGGGCGCCAATCTTCTGAGCCCTGTTCAGCCAGCTTAGCGCCTTTCCCCTACACGCATGTATCCATGGGCTCCCAGGCCCGAGCTGCCCTTTACTTGATTCGTCAATTTGCATGTGAACAACGCAGCCATGTGTGAAGGTTGCGACCTGAGCCGCTTGCGAGAGGGAGCTCGCATGTGCTGGGTGCAGCATAATTGAAGGTAATGTGCTGGTGTGACCTGGCCATTTGCTGGGAAGCTCCCACATATCAACCCAATAACCCGAAGATGAAGCCAGTTTCGTGGGCAATCTTAATAATTACTCTTCCGTCACCAACCAGAAGCACGATGCTGGTTTGACGCGGCTATGTAAGGTACCTTTAGGCAAGATACATACGTATAATCCGGGCTGTTTATTTCTTTTCTTTCACTTAGCTCATCGCTAACACTTCATAGACACAAAGGTTGGCAGTAAATACAGAAGGGGACACCGCGACGGCCGTTACGGGCGTTTCTCACCTACCAGGTAACTTTGATTGTCAGCCGTCGGCATCATGCAGGAGTGATGCCTTTTCTAGGACCAGAAGACGAGGGCGATTGCAAGCTCCTGTGCATGGTCCAGGTGCTTATTAGTCCATAGGGCTTCGTCATGTTGCAGAGTGACGAGAGCAACTCGTAAGCGCAGTCTGCTTGAGGACGGAGACAGCACAATCAACCGCCTCACATATGCCCTCTGATCCAGCCTTGGTTGTATCCTTCCCGACGTGCCGCTGTAGAAATGCGGTGGGAAAGTGCAAGCGTGCGTGTTTGAGAGGGATACAAACGACAGATGTATTGGCTGTTGCCAGTTGAGCACGAAAGATGCCGAGCGAGTACAATCAGGTTGGACTCAGATGAAAGACCATGAGGCAATTGAGAATCAGATTCTAAGTGTTTGCCAGGATTGATCGTTTGCCTTGTTTTACCCAAAAAACCGGCCAACTTTTGCTGGATCTTCCGCTTCATTACACCTCTTCTTCATTCAACCATCAATTTCACTTCTCGTACCTCTCGCACTCTACACTTCCAGCTTGCTCTTGACCACTTGACAACATTGAGCCACACCCCCAAGTTTTACCCGTCGCTTTCGTTGCCGAAGATGGCTCCAGGTACTGCCGATTCTCGCGCTGCGTCGGTCGCAGTAGAGTCGCTCAAATATGCGATCAACCACGTTTTCTTGCCCCCGAAGGCGCCCCAGAAAGACGATGCAAGCATTGAGGAAGAGCTCAACCTCATCGCTTCTCTTCTCAAGTCAACGCGGCAGTTTTCCAGGGAATGCTCAGCAGCGGAACCTCAGCAACTTTGGCCAGTCATTGCGATGCTCGAGAGGCTCCTGAAGGTGAAGCCAGGACTGGACAGCGCCACAAAGGGAACCTCTATGAAAAAAGTCATTCAGGAACTTGACGACGGCGGTATGTAATTTCTTCTGAGCATCTTCTCATCGCATTTTGGCTCGCCGGAAAAGAGTCGATCACATGCCTCTAGGCAGAGCCAGCCCTGAACTTATCCACATTTCTCCCACCTCCCACGCACTTGCCCTGCCTCTAAGTCTAGTTTCTATTGCCCGGCTGCTTACACAAAACTTGCCAGAGGTTGCACTTTTCCATATCCGAGCCCAGAACGCTGGCCTTATCCTGACGTGTCTTGGACAAGAAGACATCTTGGTCGAGCCCTTCGAGCTCCTGGCCCGCAATGGGGACATGATGGGCTGCAAAGGCCGCCTGGTCCGGGAGTTTCCTGACTGCGCTGCGACGGTTTGCCGTAAAACGGTGCTCGACCCCCTCTTCCTCAGCGAGTTCGTCGACGTTCTCCGCTGCTTGGAGCTTCAAGACTCGCCACAGGCTCGCCCAAAGTCGTCGAAGTTTGACCAGAAATTCGATGAATCCAGAGACACCAGCTCCCCGCTCCTTCTCAGCAGTATGGTTCTTGCCACTCTCATCAGCCTTGGGCGGAGCGTCACCCCCCGCCGTGTCGCCAAGAGGAGCCGCGAGCAAGTTAGCTGGGACAGTACGCTGTTGTCCTGGCACCGGTCGCCCACATGGATGCTGTTGCGCGTCGCTGTGCGCTTAGTCTTGGATCGCAACAATTTTCCGTCCTTATACAAGGCTTTCCTCACGTTTCACCACGCTCGCCTGCTTGAGCAGGCCGCCCAGCTCGGCCTGGATAGCGATTTGCGGTTTGCCATGGCATCCAAATTTGTCAGGCGGATTATGAAGCTCAGTCCTCATGAGAACCTTCCCTGGTTTCGCACAGTGAGGAACGTCCTCACAGCAAATCAAGGGACGCTCCAGCGACGTTGGCAGAAGGAGCAGACCAAGAATACTCCTGTAGCCATCCCAGCGGGCCGTCTTCAAACCCTCTGTTTTGAGTCCGACACGAACCTTCGCCTCCAGAAGTTGAGCGGACACCTGGAGTGGATTCCCGCTCCAATACGACCGATCAAGGCACCGCTGGGCCCGGTGACAACTCCATGTTCTTCAGAGTCTCGGCGGATGTCTTGCCTGCCATTCCCGGCCTTCAGTCCGTCGGCGACCTGGAACCTTTTTGGCTCGTCGAGCTGGAGTCGTGGATTGAGCTGAACCTGTCTTCGTGGGTCGCCACGCGGGTTCAGCGTGATGTCGACGATGGCCATCTTCAGGCCGTCAAGGACACCGGGAAATTACAACAGCTGATCTCCCAATACTTCAAACAAGCCAGTCGCATCCACCAAGGAAATTCAGAGGCGCTTTCGCTGATGAACTTGGTCATCATGGAGCTTTACATCGCCTTGGACAAGATCACGGGGGAAATCGTGCCCCTTGCTGCTGGAATACAACCCTGGATTTGGTTATCACGGTTTGCTCGACCCCTTGATTCTTTCCACCCACAAGCAAATGGTCCGCTTGGTCGCGATTGAATCTTACATATACGACCGGAGAGACAGTGCTGCCGGCGATTATCCATTGGCATTCGCGAACTTTGGGCGGCAGGGGTCGTTTGCGGTCCGTTATTTCAACTCGTCCCCTGAGCACCAAAGCCTCTACGAGGAGATCAAGGGCCAAGCCGAGAGCAACGCTGCCAAGAAAGTGCAAGAGTATCACACGATGCGCAGTGAATATGCTGAGCTGTCCAGCCGGAGAGCCTCAGCGCCACACTCTGAGAAGTGGTGCAATCGGCAGAAGAGGATGATCTCCGCGTCCGGCTGCGAGGCGTGTCGACTGCAATCCCAGATGTCTGCGTTGAACATCAACAAGTTCGAGTGACCTTTGCCCACCGATCGCATTCTCGCGCAGGCCATTGTCTTTGAGATTTGGGTCACGGATATCGTCGCCATGTGGCGGGACGTGACGGCAGATCTCTTTCATAGCATTTTCAGAGACCGGGAAAGCTTCAGGGAGTGAACCGGCTTTGGTTTGCAGCAGACCACTCCGGTTTGAAGGTCTATCAACCGAGGACAAGCCAAGTTCAGCTGGCGTCTACCGTCAAACCAGTCGAAGCAAGTCATTACCGCCCCAGCCATATCAACGCGGTGACCGAGGCCGATGTTTGCGTGTGGCATGGCTGGCACCACTGAGTACTATTATCAGCCAGACTCTGTTTCCAGCGACGAGCTGTTTCAAGAGCCTCATGTTCCTACCAAATGCTCCTTCGCTAAACATCAGCAGCAGGGATTCATGAGCACCTGGACACGATCGACTGAGCATACATCCAACCAAGTCATCGCAGCCCAGTCTGGCTGTCCACCGGACATGTCTCTTGAGGCGTTCCGGGCCTTCGGCCATATCCGTTCTGGTTGCCACCTTCAATGGCCGAACGTGCTCTGTCAGCTAAAAGCCCCCTCGTTGGACTGGTATCAGGAGTCGACTTATTGGCTGGTGTTACAGGTATGCCTTGAGGCAGGACCATACACCAAGTTCAATTTGGTCTTCCGGCAAGCCCACGCGGATCTTTCGAACGCCAAGTTTGTCCGCAATCTGGTTGCCGCTCTGAACGATTCTCTTCGTCGGTATTGTGAGAACTGGCAAAACGACGTGGCTGTCAGTCTCTTGATATGCATCGCAACGAAGGTGTTGTCGATGGCCACGTCACGGCCTCTCGTGGACGGGCTGTTGGCGTTCCTGTCCCAAGCCAGGGTCGTGACAATCAAATGGGCTAGGCACCTCCTGGCCAGGCGGGCGAATTGCGGTACCGAAAAGGGGCAGGAAGAGTTAACCCAAAGGGTGCTGATGGTGGCGGTGACTTGTACGTCGACCTTTGACGTCGGGTCAGACCACCTGGAAGTCATTATCCATTCTCGGGGCGACCTTGGCGCTCTTGTCGAGTCCACTATTATGGTCTATGATCACCGGCCTGCTGAAGGAGCAGCGTCAACTCCCGTCTTGACTCTGTTGCTGCAGCGATGGCATAGGATCATGCACAGGTCAATGGGGTTTGTCAAGAAAGAGGTCGTCGAGCTGAAAAACGCAGGCTTGATGACGCCATTCGGCGGTTTGGGCAGACTACTCGCCGTCGGCTGCGCAGTGGTCAGCTCAATCCGGCGTTCAAGCTCACACTCTGGCCGCCACCATGGTCAGACAAGGTGGGAGCCCCATCTCTATCACTCTCAACCTCCTGGAAGGCCGTCTCCTTGTTGACGGGTACCCCCTGTCCCGTCTCCCGGATGAATACCAATCGAACAGAGCTTACACTCAACTGTTCGGGGCACATGTGCTGGAAGTCATGCCCTCCACGCGCCGTGGCCAGAGGTTCTCGGCCTGCCGGGACCAGCAAGGATGGATTGTGCACTTTGTCTTGACGGACGGCGAGCTGGTGATACAAGCCGTACGTGGGGCAGATGCCTCGCCAGTCAAAGAGGGCTCGTCGGCTGAGGTCTGCGAGTTCATCCCAACCGTGGAAGTTGGAGGGTGACGTACCGGCTTCATTCGCCCGGAACTATTCGCACTGGATGAACCTTTCGACGGGGGCAGTCGAGTTCCGACCGGTGAACGAGCCCTGGGCATCATCACCGGACAACTGGATTTTGACACGGGACGGTGGCCGCAACATCCTTTCACGTCGCGGGCAGGGGCAGTACCTGATCAATCCACACAGCCTAACCGCAGAGGCTATCTCGACCTATCTAAGCCCCATCGAAGATACGAGCAATGTGGACATGATCTTCCAATCAGCTAGCCGTGTTCTGGCCCTAGAGTTGTCCAGATTCTCCATCTCGTTTACATTGGCCGAGGGCGAGTCCAGCATCCGGTCCAAGCACTATTCAGGCATGTGCATCGACGAATGCCAAAGCATTGGTGCATTGGTTGGACTTCAGAACAAGCTTGTGCTCAAGCGCGAGGGCGTTTCAGCATCTTGTACGCTGCAGAGATTGGTCCTGGTGCTTCGAGAAACCCTGTCTTCACGGCCGGTCGGCTACCATGTCAGCGTCACTGTCGATCAATCTTCAGCATTGCACGTCAAGCACGACGCCTTCTCGGTGGATCCAACACTCGGCCGCATCACAAGCGGCGGGTCACTCTCCAGCAAGCTCTACTTGTGTTACCTGCATTTCCCTAACGGCCCATTTCCTTCCTGACCCTCTCACCGGGAGAATCGGCACCGAAGAAGCCCTGAGGATTCTGCAGTCTGCCTCAGTTCGCTCTTTCCAGCGGTTGGACACAGAATCTCATGACTTGTTGCGCATGATCGCGAAGTTATCCCCGCGACGAAATTCTATCCGACACACCTGCAGGTTATGGAGCAAGTGAACTGGTCGTCCGAGCTTCCTGTCCTGGCCCAACATGATGGTTTCTGGCCAGCCGTCGAGGCAATCCTTAGGCATGCTCGAGACTGCGAGATTTTCCATCCCCCCGATGACAATCGTGGAGCTTCAACAAAGTTTGCCCCTCTCGAGCGGTCGTCTACCCTGTTGGTGGACCGGGCGAAGATCCGGAACGCCATGTTCCGAGTCTCAGAGTTTGGGGCGGAAGACTACACCACGAACTTTGACCGCCAGTACCTGGGACGGCACCGCAAGGAAGGACATGTCACGGAGGCATTTACCAGGGTCAAAATGGTTACAAAGGCCGTTGTGTCGGGCCATAAGCAGCTCCTGGAACTGCCATCAGCCTGGGCGAAACAATCCATCCTCGAGGTCACTGGGAAGAGCTTCCCCGGGCGCCCTCAAGTCGACTTGAGCTTTACGCTCGATTACCTCCAACCTCCAGAAATGTGCCTGATTGGTCTCTGGTGCGGACTTCACAGGGCACCATTCGCAGAGCGCAACAAGTACAAGATCGCATTCTTGGCCTTTGCCAATTCCCCCAGCGTCTTTCAGACCAGGATCACGCCCCCAAGCGAAGATCACTTCGATCTAGAGTACAATGTCTCGTCGATGCGGCAAAGGATGGACAAAATCGTCGAGCAATATCTGCATCCCTTCGAAAATTGCCCGGAGGCCAATATTCGGAAGAAATCTCACGAGTCAAAGAGCGCTGTTTCCCAGAGGCGGTATCTGACATGGAAATCAGAGTCGAATAAGACGGCAAAGAGCTTTGTCTCCGACCTGGAAACTCAGTGGCGTCAGGCCTGGACGGTTTCGACACTTACCAGCCAGGACTATCGCCGGTACTTTGACGTTGACAGCATCATGGCCAAAGTTCGGGAAGCCTTGGAACTTGCCAGGAGGACATCAGCCTTTGAGAGATACCTGGACAGCCTTGTTTCGGAACTGGGACAGATGTCCTTGTTCTCGTGGAAAGATGATCAAGATGCTTCCAACTCAGACGAAACTTCCACGTCTCTGGGGCTGGAGGAACAAACTTCAAGGGCGTCTCCAGACCAGCCCCGTCAACAAAACGTCCTCAGCCGCAGAACTTCAGCCACCTCTTGGACAAAGTGACGGATGCAGCCGGGGATACTAACCCATTGACCGGTCTTCTTGATCGGCTTTTTCAGTTGTGCGATCAGAAACCGTACAGGTTGCATACATCAACGAGCTGCGGTCAAGCTCTGTCAGTTCTGTCAACTCTGCCAGCCCTCGTATTCGGCTGAGAGAAGGTACTTCTGAGTTGGAGGCTGCCTTTGAAGAGTATCTCACCAGTTGTAAACAGGCGACGAGCAAAATTCGCAGGAGCATCGGCGACACACTGGGAGGGAAATCCGTCGCTGAGGAAGTCGGCCAAGGCGCCCTATTATACCCTCGCATCTCCCCAATCTTCCTGCTCCAACGTCTCAGCCGAGTCTTTTGGAACAATCTGCCGGCCGACTGGCGCGTATGCCGGATCAACTACGCTCTATCTATGCTTAACCTGCAGCGGGCTGAGCGTCTCATCAATGCCCTTCAACGCCCTGACTGTCGAACAGACTTTCTGAAGGAACTGTCGAACATGGGCAGCCACGAATGCGGCGAAGGCGAACCCCTAGTCTTCCCGGAGACTGTTCTGCTTGAGCTGGAACAGGGAATTTTGATCCGGCCTGTTCAAAGCAACATTGCGGCTCACATGAGGCATACTCCAGGAGGGGAGGGCATGGCGCTTCAGCTAAACATGGGTGAAGGCAAATCTTCAGTCATTGTTCCCATGGTATTTGCAGCCCTTGCAGACGGGAAGCGTCTTGTCCGGGTCGTAGTTGCAAAAGCCCAGTCAAACCAGTTAGCGCACACGCTCATCGCCACCCTGGGCGGTCTGATCAACTGTCAAGTGTTCTACCTGCCAATATCCAGATCACTCCAGCTGAAGAGCTCCGATGTCGAGGTCATCAACCGCATGCTCGCGACATGCAGGAACCACGGCGTGTGTTTATGGTTTCGCCGGAACACTTGGCTTCGATGAAGCTGATGGCCCTGGAGAGCACCTGGGCAGACGGCAACGGTGCCGGAGCACTGAGCAAACAGATCGTCACTACTTACAACCATATGGAAGACATGTTTCGGGACATCGTGGACGAAAGCCACGAGAATTTCAGCGTCAAGTTCGAGCTGATCTATACGACGGGCACCCAACGACCCATTGACATGAGCCCAGACCGGTGGAAACTTATCCAGGAGCTCATGGGCGTTGTGCTCGACGTGGCCGAGGACCCGGCACGGAGACATGCAGAGGCGGATGTGAAAGGGCTGCTTTTTGAGGGTGATCGGGGCAGCGGGCGCTTTCCAATCATTCGAGTTCTGGAGGAATCAGCCAGCAAGCGTCTGGTTAGTGACGTTGCTGAGCATGTGTGCTGCGTGGGCCTCAAGGGTTTTCCGATTCACCATCAATCGATCAGCCGGCGAACAGCGGTCGTGGACTACATCCTTCAGCCAAACCTGTCTGCTGCTCAGATTGCTGCGGTCCAAAACGACAGCAGTGGGTTGTTCAGCGAGACAATGATGAAGAACACGTTGCTTCTACTGCGATGATTGCTGGCCAACAACGTCGTCCTTTTTGCACTGGCCAAGAGGTTCCGTGTGAATTATGGTTTCGCTCCTGATCGACGGCCTCCCACCATGCTCGCGGTGCCGTACAGGGCGAAAGATTCACCGGCACCACGCTCTGAGTTCAGCCACCCAGACGTCGTCATTGTTCTGACATGTCTGAGCTACTACTATCAAGGCCTGTCAAATGGTGAGCTGCGCACCTGCTTAGAGAAGCTGAGCAAGTCCGATCAAGCAGATCAGGAATACGGCAGATGGGCAGCAGCATCGCCAAAGCTCCCGTCGTCCCAGAGCCACTTCTCCGGTGTCAATCTCCGGGACACTGCTCTCTGCAAACAGAGCGTCTTCCCGTCCCTGCGATACGCGAAGCCAGCAATCGACTTCTACCTCTCTACCGTCGTCTTCCCACGCGAGATGCGGGAATTTCCCTACAAGCTATCGGCGAGTGGCTGGGATCTCGAAAAAGCCAAGCGTCACCTCCTGACCGGATTCAGTGGCACAACTGACTCTAAATACGTGCTGTCGCTCTCCGTAACGGCACTCGACCTGCCCGAGCAGCGGCACACCAATGCGACGGTCCTCGCCTGCCTCCTCCGGACGGAGAACACGGTTCTGGAACTCGGCGGTGACCAGGATCAACTGTCGGCCTCGACAGCGGATATGTTATTAACCGCTGTGACCCAAACCGCCTCGAGCCGGCCAATGCGCGTGGTCCTCGATGTAGGAGCACAAATTGTCGAGCTCAGCAATTACGGGTTCGCGCAGCGCTGGTTGGAGCTGACTCCGGCAGGGGATGCAGACGCCGTCATCTTCTTCAATGATGATGAGCTTGCTGTTTTAACTCGGGCCGGCGCCGTCGATTCATTCCTGACGTCCCCGTTCGCAACTAAAACGGGCCGCTGCCTCGTCTTTCTGGATCAGGCACACACCAGAGGAACCGACCTCAAGCTTCCGGATCCGTACCGCGCGGCAGTCACTCTTGGACCGGCGGTGACGAAGGACACGCTTGTTCAGGCCTGTATGAGGATGCGCAAGCTCGGGTCTGGGCAGTCTGTCACGTTCTGTGTCTCACCCGAGATGGCCAAACGGCTTCGCAGTTTCACGAAACTTGAGGAATCACGCCCGCTCACTGTTTCCGACGTCCTGGTTTGGGCCATCGTCGAAACGTGGGACGACGCGCACCGGAGCATTCCTCTCTGGGCGGCCCAAGGCATCCGCCATCAGCAGCAAGAAACCGTGTGGGAGCGAGTGGCAAAGGATGGGGAACTTTCTGCCCAGCACGTTCAAGACTACTTAGAAAACGAGACGCAGTCATTGGAGCAAAGGTATCGTCCCGAGTCGGAGGCGAGCAGCTCCATCAACAACCAGAGCCTCACCTCGAAGCTCAAGGCGGCCACAAAACTCACCTCCAGGCAAATCCAAGTTTCGCAGATCAAGGCGAAATGCGATGAAATTGGCCTCGCAAACCTCGACTCCATGCACAAGAAGAACAGGAGCGTGAACTGGCCCCAGAGGTCGAGCGTGAGCGTCAGGTTGAGAGGCCACCCAGGAAACAGCCCGCCTCGCACAACCTCCACGCAGACGTCATGAGTTTTGCTGTGGACGGGGTCTTATTGAACAACAACTCGGCAAAATCCGCCTTCATGCCCGCCTTTCAGTCTCTGGCCAACACGAGCGCAGCGGCATTGTTCCCGGTGAAGAACTTTCCCAGCAGCCTCCTCGTGACCGTCGACTTTGCTCGCATTATCCGCGACAACTCCTCGCGCCTGGACGCTTACCAGCGCCCAGTCCAATGGATTTTGACACAGTCCTGCCCGGCTGCCGCGCACGGCATGCGAATGGTGATTGTCAGCCCGTATGAGGCAGAACGTCCCAAGCAGCTGCTGCTCGAGCAAGAACCAAACCCCAACAGTGACTCGGTTCTCGGCCAGCTACGCGCATACCTCCCACACACGAGCATGTCCTACTGTTCGATGGAAGATCTGTCGACGTACGTCTTTCCGGATGCTGGCGAGGATGCGCAGCCGCCCCCGCGCCCCCCGCCAGAGCTACTGCTCCAGTTGAAGCTGTTTGCTGGGGGCCTGTATCTCCAAAATTTTGGCGAGTATGTCCAACTCGCATTATACCTTGGGCTCGCCTACACCCCCAATGAAGGCGAGAGGGATGTGGCGCAGATGGGTTTGTGGGGAGGGCAGGTGGGCAAGAGTATGAGGCTTGCGAGTTTGGGTCAAGTCCGGTTGGCTTCTTGAGTGTGCTCTTCACACAGATAAGGAGGGACTGTCTCGATATTTCCAAGAGTCATTGGGCAGAATCTTGTCAGCCGAGATTTTGAGTCCGGTCAAGGACTTCGAGGGGGTTTGCTCCGGGGCGGGCTCAGCTGTGGTTGAGGGAGACGAGGAGGTGGACGGAGATGGACGTGACTGAGAGGCGGACGCCAACATGAAGCAGGTCTAAGAGGAGCCTGGGACGTTGCATGGTTGAAATATAAGAGCTCTCTAGTGTAGGATTTCATCGGCTGAGATGAACCAAAGTGTAGCAGTGCTTCGGTCACAATGAGCCACAGATTATAGACTCTTGCTATTTATCAGGTTAGTGACAAAGAAGAGTGATGTCAACGGACACTGAAAACACGACTCAAGGGGAAACGGCTTGTCGGCGCTAGCGGAAGATAGGATTAGCCCATGCTCCGGCAAGGGCATTAGGTGAGCAGGTCTCACCTAAGTGGTGCCGCACATCAACAGGTGTTTCGGGTATTTGGCACACGCAAGCTGCTGTGTTGCATACTCTAACAAATAGCATAAGCGGCTGTCACAGTCCCCAGTCGACAATGGTTGGCTTTTGTGTGTCACTGAAGCATGGATGAGACACAAATCAGAGGCGCAGCGCGAGTCTGCCGCCCCGGACTACTGGAAGGGAGGGGCCTCACCAGCATTGATTCGACTTGCAAGCAGCTATGCGGGTTGCAAGCATGGAGGATGAGCATAGCCAACAACACGGTAACCCAGTGGTTGGTGGGGAGACGTCATGCCCACATCATCACCTTCCGCATTCCCCCCAGGATTGTGAAGCAACAGACGTCCATTCTTGCAAAGAATGGAGATAAGCAAACACGCGATCGACCTACGGCCATGCACCCGTTTGTGTCGCCGTTGGGCAGGAACGAGCAAACTGCTGTTGTTCTTACGCCCAATCCGGCTGACTCTAGAAAACGCTTGCACCGAAATCAATGTCGCAATTGCCCAGTAAAGGCCCTCGAAGACACAATGGATTCCTACGACCTTATCGAGGACAACGGGCGGGAATCTACGGCGGAAGCGATGGAAGGCGGAAGCAGAAGCAGCCACGATATCACTGCCCAGCCTCAAACTCGAACAATCCCCGCGACAGCGTCTTCTTCGTGGGATGGCAGGGAATCGGACGAGGCCAGCGCAGGCATATCGTATGAATGGGCATCAGCGGCGTAGTCGGGTGCTCGCGCTCGGGGGTTGTATTCAGATTCGGTGGGGCCAGGGCAATGTCATCGATTTCGGCCTGCAGCGGTTGCGATGGACGGTCAACAAACACCGTATCGGCACGCGGAGTCGGGATGGTTCAGGATATGGCACCGCGCCGGCGATTGCGAAAGTGGCAAGATGGCGTGGAGTCGCACACTTGGAGAGTCAGGTGGGGGTCGAACGACGAACTCGAAATGGACGCGCGCACAATGGGACGGCGCGTGATCGGACGATTCTAGGGGAACCTCGGGGACTGGGGCTCGTCAGGGTCCGTCAAGGTCCCTCTGAGGGCCCTTGATGATCCAAGGTGTTGCGGTGTGGCAGTTGCTCGAGAGCAATCCGTATCCGTACATGTCCGACCAGGAGATCTCGAAATTCGCTGATAGTTGTCGCCGACCCGTCAGAGACATCCCGCCACTTGCGGCCAGCCCTCGCTTGAAACAAAAGGGATCAAATTTTCTTCATGGTTCACCGCCAAGGATCCCCACACGGAAACCAGAGCTCCGCGACATGCCACTCCTGTCGAGCCACTCTCTGGTCACAAACGAGGGTCCAGAGTGGAGCTGGTTTTTCTGCCCCTGGACCAGTGGGTCGACCATCCAATTTGAAATTGCCTGGGGTTCATCCTCGACAACTTCACGACAGACGCACTTTCGCATCCCATGAGTTGACGCGACAGACTCACTCAACCAAACCAAACCATGGACGCGATATTGGAAATCGGAGATCATTTATTTCTCGATTCACTATATGCGGCCCTTGTGCCGGCAAGTCCTGTTAATGGCTCCGAAAATGCCGCGCTACGGCACAGCTTCTCGGATGCGGACGGCGGCGTAGCCGGGTCAGCATGGGCTCGCGACAACATCGTGCGCCAATGCATATCGATCTTGATCATCACCCAGATTGGCGCCACGTCTCTGTACCTCATTTTCAGCGCGCTGTCGTATTTCCTCATTTTCGACCGCCGGCTGGAGTTCCATCCAAGGTTCCTTAAGGTAGGACTTTCCATGGCCATGTATAATTAAATATCAAGATTAACTCCAGAGCTAGAACCAAATCTCCCAAGAAATCGCCTCCAGCATGCGCGCCGTGCCCTTCATCAACATCCTGACCCTGCCTTTTTTCCTGGCCGAGGTGCGCGGCAAGAGCCTGCTGTACACCAACGTCGATGAGTACGGCTGGTCATGGATGGTCGTCTCGACGGTGCTGTTCATGATCTGGAACGACTTCATGATTTACTGGATCCACCGCCTCGAGCACCATCCCAGCGTCTACAAATACATTCACAAGCCGCACCACAAGTGGATCGGTAAGCGTTTCTCTGCCCTGTTGCCACATGACCACTCTGCTAACTGCGTCTCAGTGCCAACGCCATGGGCCGCGCTCGCCTTCCACCCGCTGGACGGGTACGTCCAGTCGCTGCCCTACCAGTAAGCACCTGGTCCCATGCTCAGTTATCCTTCCACTTCAGAAACCTCGTCTAACAGCCGCGCAGCGTCTTCGTCTTCATCTGCCCCGTGCAAAAGTACCTCTACATGGTGCTCTTCGGCCTGGTGCAGATCTGGACCATCTTCATCCATGACGGCGACATGATCTCGGGCCACTGGCTCGAGAAGTACATCAACAGTCCCGCCCACCATACCCTGCACCACATGTACTTCACCGTCAACTACGGCCAGTACTTCACCTGGGCCGACAGCTACTTCAACTCGCACCGCGCTCCCCAGCCCGAGCTGGATCCCCTGCACGAGGCCCTCCGCGTCATGCGGGAGAAGGGGCTGGTGGATGAGAAGGGGAATCCCATTCCTCAGGGAAAGAATGGCAAGGGGAAGAAGGACGAGTAGGGGTGGTTTTCGAGGAGTGATGCATAATTTGAATGTGGAAGCGTGGAGTTGGGAGCGAGCGCGCATTGCGTAGGCTTCGACTTGGGAGCGAGCGCGCATTGCGTAGGCTTTGACTCGTAGCATGTACGAACGGTCCTTGAGCTGCTGATGTTGGATGAGCGGGCATGGTGTTTACGACGGCATATGGGCGTTGGACAGATATACCTTAGATAGCGTGTTCGAACGTTCGCGCACTCTTGACGCGGGCAGAGCGCTGCTCGCGTACAGCCTCTCCCGTATTAATGTAATAGAGCTTCTTACATTTGACTACCTGACAGGGCCTGTGGTTTCGTTTCAAAACACTGCTATCACATCAACTACAAGACTTTGACGTCCTCAATTGGTTGCTCAGGGCTGCCTTGCCTGCTCATCCTCGTACAGTCGCAATGGCATCCCCGGCCAAGACTGGCAACAATTGGGGTGATAGCACCGACGGATTCGGGGCTATAAGATCCGTCTTACCCAATTATGTACGTATTCCACCAATTCCGGCCGTTCCGCCTCTTGTCAGGTCTACAAGTCAGTAGCAATACGAAGCCAAGCTGCAGGTAAGGACTGCAAGTTGATTCCGAAAGGGGGCAAATGCAGACCAGCAGACAGCCCCATGACAATCCTGGTCTACCTAGAAGCTTGCGATTGGTAGCTGCCGATCCCGCCTTCACAGGGTTCCTGCATGACATCCGGAGGGGGTTGTTCGCCTGAACGCATACTCCTGGCTGCACTCAGCCTGATATACCGCGCAATCAACCTAACGGCCCACATTCCCAAGACTGTGAAGGTGGTATCACACCCAACAGGAAGGCCTCGTTGATTACCCCTTCAACCTGGGGTTGTATCCGGAGTATTGGCAAACCAAAGGATCGAGATTCCAAAGGAAAGTGTCAGCATCGGTCACAAAATTGGCGTGCGGAGAAGCAGCTCATCGGGCATAATAAGATGTCAGCATGACCTGAAGGAGGAAGGGGAGGGGAGGAGAATTCTTTTCCTGGTTCCGACCATTCTTCTCTTCGAACCACCCCCAAATCAGCCGGCATAAGTGACGATGAGGTTCAGCTTACTCGCTGTGGCCGCCGTGGCCGAGGTCGCCCTTGCTACCCCAAAACGCCCAGAGCCAGATAAAGATGGGCGGTACACAATCTCTGCACCGGGCATCAAGGCGCAGGTAAGACCGGGTGCTCACAGAATCCCTGGCCCAGCTGATATGTGCAGTTCATTCCCTATGGCGCCACCCTGACGAACCTCTTTGTCAAGGACAAGAATGGCAACGACATAGATGTGGTGCTTGGCTACGACGATGTTAGCTACTATCGTCAGTAACGTTATCCCAGACAGCGCACTTGAAACACGAACTGACCCGACTCCAGCCAAGGACCCCAGCCACCCGGTGTACAACGCCATTCCCGGGCGGTACGCCAACCGCATCGGCAAGGGCCAGTACAAAATCGACGGGGTGACGTACAACACCGAGAAGAACGACGGCGAGAACACGCTGCACAGCGGCACCAACAACTGGTCGTTCCGCTTCTGGAACGTGACGGCCTTCTCGTCGGACTCGATCACCTTCTCCATCCTGGACAAATCCAACTCGTCGCTCGGCATGCTGGGCGACGTCAAATCGAGCGTGACCTACTCGGTGAGCAAGTCGACCTGGAAAATCAAGATGACGGCCAAGTCCCTGGACCAAAAGACGCGTTAGCCTCCTTTTCGTATCTCATGTAATTCATCACCCTTACTCACCGCAACACAGCCATCCTCTTGACCCAGCACACCTACTTCAACCTCGACGCCTACCGCAACCCTGCCACCCCCAAGATCTGGGACCACACCCTCTACCTCCCCTTCTCCAAGCGCTACCTCGAAGCCGACCAAGGCGCGCTGCCCACAGGCAAGATCCTGACCGCCGCGCCGGGCTCCATCAACGACTTCGCCTCGTCGCCCAGCCTTTTGCTCGGCCACGCGCGCAACCAGACAGGCTTTGAAGGCAACTGCGGCGCCAACGGCGCCTGCGAGGGGTACAACGGGTACTGGCTGATCGAGGGTGCGCCCCGGGGCGCCCCCGTCGTGACGCTCGGGAGCGCGTTCTCAGGCGTCAAGGCGGAGCTCAGGACGGATCAACCCGGCGTGGTGCTGTATTCGTGCAATTGGATGGATGGCAGTGCTGATCTCAAGAGCACGCAGGGCATTGAGGGGGTGAATGAGAAGGTGGTCAGGAGCAGCTGTATCGCGATTGAGGCACAGGATTGGCCGGATGGAATTAACCAGTGAGTTTCGTCCCTGTTTCTTTTATGCTTCTCATACTCATCATGGGGGGGTCCGCTAACGGTTTGGATGCCTTAGTCCTGAGTGGAATCGCACCAAGAAGCAGATTTATGGACCGGGGCGGACTTACAACTGGGAAAGTTCATGGACCTTTGGCTTGCTTTGAGAATGTAGTTTTCGAGCGTGGGCATTGTTGGCAGCTTGGCATGGGACAGAATCTGAAAGGAGTGGTCGATCACAGTGTCAACTTGAGAGAGGTCGTACTGGAAGAGCGTACGGATCCGTACTGTGTAGGAATTGTTTTGAACCAGTGCTCTCCCAGTGCCGTCAGCATGCGAAACCACCCTCCTCGCCACAGACCCAAAACGTTGACAGAGTTTCCACCCGCAAACTGATTTTGTTCTTGGTGTCTGCGCAGTTATTATTCTGAGCGATCTCCAACCACAACTAGTCAGGACCTCCATCCATTCGTTTCTTCAGTTGTCAACGATTTCATGTCCTTGTCCTCGGCGCATGTCAGGCATCCCAACTTCCTGAGCTCATGCCAATTCTCATCAGTCGAGCCGATTGAATTCCTCTCGAACAACTCGAATCTCGGCGCTTCCCATGTCGAACAGCAATACAGAACTCTGGCGCAAGCGTTCGTCAATCAAGCTGAGGCCCTTGTTGATAGCGTGAGTCCGCTTCTTCTCTGCCGAATGGTCACAGCGGCTGATGTGTCACGCTTTAGAGTACCCTCAAGCTCGCACTTCGCGCCATTCTGGGCACCGGCATGACTGGTGACGAGATTACTAAACTGGTCAAGGACGGTATGGTCAGAAATTCAGCAAGAATAGAGGCACAGTTTCGGTGCATTTTGAAATACCACGCTGACAATTCATTCAACAGTTCACGAGATCAACACAGAGCCCATTGAATCCGAGGCAGTCGGCGGCGCGCCCCAGCCTCTCTTGGCTGTTACCAACACGACGCCCGACACCACAGACGTCTGTGCTAAGAAGATTGCAGCGCTGGAGTTGAAGGTTGATGCTCTCGAGAATCGAGCTCAAGACAACTATCATGAAGAAGAGACCCGAAGCTAATGGCATCGAGAAGGAAGATACTGCCAGCGTTCAATTCGGTTCGCAGCTGACGGCGGCTGATGCTGGGAATGTCTCACGCCTGCGAAGCCGTCCGATATGACCGCGAGTCAGACACAAAAGGCCGCCACCCTTTACAGCGATTCTTCATCTGACAACGGATATTCTCGACTGTATCCCGTCCCAAAGAGAAACCCCCCGCATATCCCTACTATCCAAAGTATGGTCGTACCCCAGTGTGGGAACCCTGTGCTCCCGCCAGGGGAGAAAGGGAGACACTGGAGGGAGGCGATGGACCAGGAAAATCATTATGGAGGCTAGTAGAGCACAGGGATGCTGAGGTAGTTCGCGGGACACCGGCCGGATCAGGCGAGCATACATGACCAAGGATGTGGGAGGATTTAGGCTTGGAGGTTTCAGGCTTGCTTGAACCACTCGGGGCAGTTAAGTTCGCCCTGTCAACGTCTCGTTCAACAGAATTTGCACTTGCTTTGATGCGAGAGAAAGTGGCGCCTATGTCAATCAGGTTCAGCACTGTTCTGCCAGGGAAAGGAGGAGGGACGGTAGGTCGAAGTCCAGCTTCCACAAGCACCAGAACCTGGAATCCATTACCGTGGTTTCCACAGTTCAACGTCTTAGTTATTTCGTTTTGGGTCCTGGGGGATTGATGCCTTGGCCGTGACTGACGTGTGCCAACACCTGCAAGCATTCCCACTTCCGTATCCTTTCTCGCACCATCACCACAACAACAAATTAGCCGACCGACGAGAGCAGACTTCCTAAGCATTACACAGCCCACCGCACTTTTAGTGATATTTTGTCGACCATCCACTGTTCTGGCCATGACTAGCAACACTGCGCCAACGGAAACCTGGAGGGGGAAAGCTTTTGAGATTCAGCTGGATGCACAGGTTCGATCGGTTCCAGCTCTGGGCTCCTCCACCAACATTGACACTTTGGTTTCAGTTCGTCATCCAGAACGCCATGCGGGTCTTGTTCCACACGGGCATGACTGCCGCCGAAGTGTCAGACATGGTCAACCGCAGTGCGTACATGTTTTCCTTCCATGGACCTTTGAATGCTTGTTGACTGGGAAGGCGCCAGGTTTGAAAGCACTGGGCAAGGATTTCCCTGACCTCTTCGGACACACCTCTACGACTGAGTGTGGCCGAGAACCCGACGAAGATGCTACGGCGCTCGACCTGAAAAACTAGAAGACCGTAATGCTGTGCCCTGGCTTACCACCTGCATCCAAGGGTAGCTCGGGGCATGACGGCAGTCAATGAGCATTGCTCGAACCTCGAGGACACCGTTGCAATTCTCAAAAGGAGATGCTTGGGCTATTGCAAGAGATGGGGAAGGTTCTACTCTAAGGTGGATAACTCGGGTGGTTGAAGGATGGACGACTGGCTAAGGACGGGAGCAGCCACTGCCAATTCTCGAACCGCTTGGCCCTCTGCCAGAACACTGTGGCTGTCAAAAGTTGGAATTCTGTAGCATTCCTCTTAGAACTAAGAAGCGCGTTTTTGCATGGATTAAACTGGCACTCCTTTCCTGTGCAAAACCACGGAATGACTTGCAACTTTCTTGGAGGGAAAGGTTTCTTCGAACAATCTCAATAAACCCATCCTAGCTTACCTATTAGTTGGAACCCTTTCCAAGCTTCCATCTGGCATTCTACTGGCAGAAGAATTCATCTCTCTTGCCAGGGAGATTCTCACCAATCTCCAGTCAACACGCACAACTTCAACCTTCGCTGCAAAAACAGACACACTCTCGATCTGCGGCCTGACCAAGGTTCAGCTCTCGAAGACCTCGGCGCCGAGACAGGGTTGAAGGTGGCCAGATATAAATACGCCTGGGCCTACGAGCAATACATGATAGTGATTGCTGAGATCAATTATGTTAATGTTAAGGAGGCCAAGAAACTCCGGGTTCAGCTGGTCGCGTCGATCAAGAAGATGGAGACAAGGAAGGCCAAGCGCACACACTGAGCAAGGTGCTCGAGGAGGTCATCGACACAATCGGTGGTAATGGAGTCGTCTCAGATATGGAGAAGGAAGGGTCGCCCATGTCCTGAGCGCCCTCGAGGCATTGGACACAGCGGATCGTGGGTCATCAGCAACTGGTTGTGACTCAGAGGTCTTGACCTGCTTGGCTGATGCAGACGCAGAGGGTCGCAATGGCTAGCGTTCCGTTAGCGGAATCAGTTGGAAAAGCACCCTCTCATGCTAGTTAAGTGCATATACAAGCGTTGAGGGACGGGAATGGGAAAGACGTCGTCTGTAGCCTGGCTGTGACCTGTGATACCCGTTTGTGACACCGTCAACCTCTGCTGGCAGCAAACCGTTTCCCTCCTGTACAGCAACTGACCGTCAGGGAAGGGATGCCATCGTGTCCACCACTCGAAACAGTCCGAGTCGTACAGTGACGGCGTCCCAGAGTTATAGTGATATCTTTTTTTTAGACTCTCCTTTTAGTTGAAGACCGGTCTAGCAGTTCACGTCCGTCACTGGTTCTCCGCGCCTGGCGCGGCGTCGGTCCAAGATATTGAGGGACTGGTAGCAAAGCCCACAGAAGAAAACGTACCAGGGCAAGATCTTCCTTCTGAAACGTGGCGCGGCTAGCTTACGCAAGGATATGGGAGACACCTGTCATACCTGCTGCTCGGAGATCCGGGATGATGATCCGAGTCGCAGTCATCTGTGTCTCAAGAGCAGCTCGGCCAATCTTGCTTTCTACTATATGTCTTACCTAACTATGTACAGGAACAAAAGAACGGTGGGATACCCGTACATCCGCTTGACCTCGCCAAACATTGATAACAATGACATAAGGATGGTCAGCCCTAAAGAGAGTACCAGAAAGCAGAAAAGCAATCCCAGCTCCGTAACACCTCTCCAATGATATGACCGCTGTAGATAATGGTTCGCAACGCAAATGTTGCTGTGCTTCGCTGCGTTGTGCAAGTTCACTGCGTGGTTTCAGTGTAGAAGAAAGACTCCCAAAACATCCTCTTCACCCCATTCCCGGGCAGCATTACGGATGCTTGACGGGATGCAGAACAATATTTGGCACAAACAGCTTCCCATCCCAATCGTTCAGGATCCACGGCCGCGGTTGGTCCTCGTCCAGCTTCTTCTCCATCCACTCATAAAACACATGCTTGGCCCAGTCCGACTCCCACCAGAATGTGAGCCCGACACCCCTCGGGTGATCCGAGTCGTCGTGGCCCAGGCCGGTGGAACTCGCCTTCGGGCCCCCACGCCACCACTTGCGGCGTTCCCCGACGTTGTTCTGATCCTGGTGGAAAACAGGGTGCTGCGGGAAGCTCAGCTTCAGGCCATGCCAGAGGGCGAAACTGGGCAGCGTGGCCTCGGACGGCACGCGGATGCCGCTCTCGAGTTGGGCCTGGTGGATGACCAGCAACAGGGAGCGGGAGGCGCGCTGGATGGCGGGCGGGCAGTAGAAGCGCGGGGTCTGCAGGCCCGTCTCGAAGCCGTGGATCCACTCGCGGAAAACCCACTGGGTGGGCTTGTTGGCGTCCATGCAGTACGACGTGGTGATGACATCGGCTTCCTCGCCGACGCCCCACTGGAACGTGTCGTTGCGCGGGTCACGTACGGGCGGCTCGGGCCCGATGGGCAGGATCTCGCGCACGTGCACGGGACCCCACGCATGCGAACCACCGCGGTTCGCCATATCCACGGCGCGGAAGAACTCGCCGTAGTCGCCCGTCTCAGCAATCATGTGCCAGAAGCTGGATCGTTCAAGAGCCTGCTTGCGCGGCTCGTTGCGCGCCGTGGCCGTCAGCCGGTCGAGGAACTTGCCCGCGTCGCCCATGAAGCGCACGTCCATCTCGAGCTGCCAGAAGTGGTCGAATTCGGGGTAATGGAGGGCTAGGAGCTGGATGGGCTGGAACACTTGCCACATAGTCCTGGGTGGATCGTGAGCGATGGGCAACCCTACAGGGTCAGGAGAACGGCTTACCTGTGCTCCTGTATCAAGGGGTACCAGCTGTCTAGCAAATGGACGTTCCACAGCAGTGCTATCGATTGGAGCTCGGGAGGGACGCCAGCGTCCTCGAGTCCCTTCTTGTACGCCTCCTCAGAAGAGAAGATATCGTTGTCGTACCCTTCCGAGTCCTTCATGTCCACCAGGAGGATAACTTGGTACTCGGCGCCACTCTTTAGCGATGTCTCGGCAATCAGCGAGCGGAGATAGTACATGTCCTCGGGCATGTATTGGTATCCGCGCCACGTGCGCACCACAATGGCCGTTCGCCTCGACGGTTCAAACTCGTGCCAGTGGCGGATCTCGGGAATCTTAGCGACATCGCGAAGGGAAAGGCGGAGTTTGGTCGTGCGTGCGTCGTCAAATCGAACCGCCGACGCGGGAAAGCGGTGTCGGTTGCGTTCGAAGCAGTCGTTCTGCAGCTGGCCCCAATCAACACTGTCCCAGTCCACCTTTTTCCTGCCGTAGTCGTCCTTATCCTCGCCAAATCCATAGGGCCCATATCGCTGGTCGACGTTCATCATGGTCAGGTCAAGGCCTGTTTCCTCGTAGTTGCCGGCCCAGGGCGTCGGGTAGGCTGTGAGATCCCCACGTCAGCATGCGCAATTCACATGTTAGAAGGGGCACATCATCGCTTACGGCCGTCGAGCTCCCTCTCCTCCAGGTCGTCGTCGCGGCTTTTCCCCAGAAGATGGCCGCGGGGCCCATGGCAGAGCACGCGCTCAGAAAGCGGCGGCAGGATATTGTGCGTCGGCATGCGCTTGGGTGGTGTCCGCAGATCTGGCCGCTCGTCTTCCACCTCCGGGAGCTGCTCTCCTGTCCCTGACCAGCGCTGCGAGATGTCGCTGCGAAACTGCATACCGAAAAACCAGATAGTACACACTGAAAGCGCGATGAAGAGAGTCTGTCGAGTGACAAGGCGCCGATACTTGGCCCCGGCTACTGTAAGGCCGTTCATCTTGACGATCAGCGGCGACCAGCTGAGAGGGGTTGGGTAACCTCGTGTTGGCCGCGATGGCGATCGGGAGAACGGTATCAGCCGTTATTATGTGGCCGTAACATTCGAAAGAAAGTGCGTGTGGTTCGAGTAACGAGCGGACGGTCGAAACCTGAACTCTCTTCCGGGCGGGAGTGACGTTGCCAGACGGAAATTCGAGATGTCAAACCAGGGTTCGGCATTCTCCTGACAACGCCTGTCCAACGCCAAGCGAGCGCGGCAACTTTGATCGAGATCCACCGATGCTTCCAAGAAGTCTGGATTCGAGACCCGCAGCCGATGTGTCAGGTGTGACAGGCTTCTGTCATGTGACGGAATTGATACGGTCCGGATCTTGCCGCCCAGCGTGTTGTCATGGTTCGCATGTCCAACTTGCAAGACCGCCGAAGAAGGCTTCTACATCGCTTAGACTGTCACTTGCAGGTCTTCAATATTGCTCTCCACCGCCCTTTTCTACAAATGACGAGTTCAGATTCAGACCCGCTGAATGACGAGTCTCCCAACTGCCCTGGTGTAGCCCCACAATACGGAAATGAGGGGGGCGATTGAGCTGTAAGTTACCACGTTACCTAGAGGTATTCTCATCCTGAGTATCTTATGGAAACAATCCTCATTGAACACTGCTCGTCCTCCGCTATCTTAATGCAACAAACCATTGATAACAATCAGGGGGTCTCTCAGCATGTCCTTTCTTGGCCCAGGGTTCCCGTGGTCATGAAGAGGGCGCCGGTGATCAGAGGATGGGCCTAATTGAGAACGGCAAAGGCAGCAGCAGCAAACAGTCTATCAAACAAAAATGGTAGTCAATTTTATTTCTGCACATCCTGGTCGTCAAGCCTGACTGGCAGCGACATCACCCGCCGATACAGGCGACTTCTGGAAGCTCTTCATCGGCTGCAAGCCCCAGCGCCCGAACATTGCCGCATCCTCATCCCACCCATTGCACTCAGTTGTCAACATCTTCTCACCCGTAAAGATGGCATTCGCGCCCGCCATGAAGCACAGAGCTTGCTGCTCCTCAGACATAGTCTTCCTCCCCGCCGCAATGCGGATGATCGTGGCCGGCATGATGATCCGCGCCGCAGCAATGGTGCGCAGCATGCTCGAAAACTCAATCGGCTTGCGGTCCCCCAGCGGCGTCCCCTTGATCGGCACCAGCGCGTTGACCGGGAAGCTCTCAGGGTGGCTCGGCAGGGTAGCGACCGTGTGGAGCAGTCCGATGCGGTCCTCAGACGTCTCGCCCAGGCCCAAGATGCCGCCGGAGCAAACGTTGATGCCGGCGTCGCGGACGTGGCCGAGCGTCTTGAGCCGTTCGTCGTAGGTGCGGGTCGAGATGATGCTGGGGTAGAACTCGCGGCTGGTGTCAACGTTGTGGTTGTAAGCCGTCAGGCCGGCCTCCTTCAACTCCTTTGCCTGCTCCTCGTCGATCATGCCCAGCGTGACGCAGACTTCCATGCCCATGGCCCGCACGCCAGAGACCATCTCCTTGATATTGCGCAGGCTGTTCTTGCGGCCGCGCATGTCGCGCCAGGCCGCGCCCATGCAGAACCGAGTGCTGCCATTTTCCTTGGCGATGCGGGCGGCTTCCAGAACGGACTCGACAGTTTCCACGCGCTTGGCCTCGAGACCGGTGCCTTTCTGGTAGCGGGTGGACTGGGCGCAGTACGAGCAGTCCTCGGTGCAGCCGCCGGTCTTGATGTTCATCAACGTGCAGAGCTGGACCTCCGCGGGGTTGTGAAATCGACGGTGTACGCTGGCCTGAAGAACGGTCAGTTTGTCTAAAATTGAAGGTTGAGCTTCTGCCGGGAGGTCGAAAAGCTCACAGCTTGATAGGCCAGTTCCATCAGAGGTTGGTAGAAGATGGCCGAGATCTCTTCCCTGGTCCAGTTATGTCTTGGACCCTCCGCCGCAACTGCATCGCGCAAAATTCGTGCTGCTCTGTGCCGGCGTTCAGCATCATGCACTTGGGATGCAGTTTGGTGTTGCGATTGCTGTGGCAGAGGCGGGGGTGGGGGAGGGGATGCTGGTGACGGAACAACCCGATCGGCGACAACTGTTGACATGCGTGCCACGGAGAAGCCGAGGCCGGCCGAGGAGGCCAGCTGGACGGGAGCGGTCCGCAGGACAGTCCGGAGAACAGCTCTCATTGCGGAGAAATTGTGGCGTGACCACAGTTGAGTCCCCGATACCAGTTGGTGTTGTTAAAGAGGACGAGTAATGCGTAACACAATGTCTTGGTCAACCATATCGCCTCTCATTTTGTTGGGGAAAAGCAATGCAGAGGGGCATCCCGCGTCCAGCATGCAACCCTAAGTAGGTGGGTCTCGCGGGAGACCATGGTGGCGCGGGGTGAGTCAACGCGACCTGTGAGAAATCGAGAGGCCGAAACCAAAATCCGCGGGTTGCTAGGCGGCAAGATGGCTTTCGATGTCCCGGGGATTGAGAGTTTGTGCTGTGTTTCTGGCGCGGACTTCGAGTTGTGTGCGCGCAATGACGGGTATCACCGGCTCGGCTCCTCGTCTGTTATGTGTAGCTAGTCCGCGGCCCCCGAGAGAGGCGATCTTCCCAACTTGTTGAGTTATGCCATAGCGCCGTGATTTGGTTGGCAACCCGATCGCGCGCTGAGCGGCAGGCTCCATCAGCAGCGGCCCAGCTATTCTCGCCCTCTGGTTTCATGATGGGTTGAGGGCATCGCGGGGTCCTCAATGCTTCTTAATGCCCTCCATCCACTCCTTCCCAGACTTTGTGCCGTCATGCGCCTTGCGGAATAGACTCCTTTCCCACTCATCCAGTGCTCTCAGGAAATCCTCGCCGGCACCGCCAACACCTAGGTTGCTTCCCTCGTCCGCGCCTCCTTTGCCTTTGTGACCGACTCCGCCGACTTTTCGGGCATATAGCGCGACCTCAGATGCACGAATGACGAAGGTCTTTCGCAGGATCGCCGCCAATTCTTGCTCCTCAGATAGCTCCATCATTTGTGTCGCCAGGCCGTAGAAGTGGGCGCTCTGATCGCGTAGTGGCACAGCACGGGGGTCGGCTTTCAGCGCCTGCACAACATCGTTGCCCAGCGCTGGCGGCAGGTCGAAGGTCACGAAAGGTTTGCCCTCGGTGTCACTCGCGTTGGCAATGGCGAGCATTTCGGCGAGCCAGAGGGGAAGGTTGACCTTGGTGCCGGCCTTAAGCGGTTGTGTAGGCGTGTTATCGAGGTAGCCTAGGTCAGGAATGTCGAGTTGAAACGTGCAGGGGATTTTCTGCAGATGAAAGCGTTAAGTCAGAATGCGTCTTCACGATGATAAATGGGCTTTGTCCCGCGCCTTGCAACGCCTACCTCTGCGTCAGTGAGGATAGAATCAATGTCGTAGTAAGACATTGCGCAGGATGGCTTGACCAAATCTCAATTAGATGGAAAATAAACCCCCAAGAAAATCAAGACAAGATGTATCACCCACCTGATACGCAACGCTCAGGTGTTATCACCGTCAACACAAGCCAAGGGCGTGAATTCGAGAATTGCCTGTGGCTCCTCCCTTAAGCCACGGGAATAAGCCACAACACCCTGGCTCTCCAAGATGTGGGGCAATGACGAAATGGTGAAGTTGCCGATGCTTCGACCGAGCTTCGATCAAATCGCCGAGCAGCTTTGGAACTCTTTTCAAGAGTTGGTAAATCGGGCGCAACACAACCCATTCCGGAGCAACAACCTATTGCTTACTTCTTGCGAATCTAATTGACGTGCTAGCATACCGAACGCCAACGACATCATGTCTTCGACTCTCCTCCGCACCACTCCTGCTCTGCGGGGAGCTCTCCGAGCTTCCGGAGCTTTGAAGGCCACCGGTGCCCTGTCCAGCGCCAGCTTCGTGCGCGGAAAGGCTACCCTTCCGGACCTACCGTGTAAGTGCTCCATGGATGACACGCCTCCAGCCACTCGAGAAGCACCAGTGCCGGCCGAACTTGGACACCAACTGACCGCACACGGCAGACGATTATGGCGCTCTCGAGCCGTACATCTCGGGCAAGATCATGGAGCTGCATCACAAGAAACACCACCAGACCTACGTCAACGGCCTCAACAGCGCGCTCGAGACTATCGCCGAGGCCGAGGGCAAGGGTGACCTCAGCAAGGCCGCGTCCGTTGCGCCCCTCCTCAACTTCCACGGCGGCGGTCACATCAACCACAGCCTCTTCTGGGAGAACCTGGCCCCTGCCAGCCGAGAGGGCGGCGGCGAGCCTGATGGCGCCCTCAAGGTGCGTTTTTGCGATCCGGAATCGGTCCTCCATTCAGCGACCCCGTTGCTAATACGTCGCAAACAGAAAGCCATCGACTCGGACTTTGGCTCCTTCGACACATTCCGCAAGCAGATGAACACGGCGCTGGCGGGCATCCAGGGCAGCGGCTGGGCGTGGCTGGTCAAGGACAAGTCGGCGGGCACCCTGAACCTGGTGACCCGTGCCAATCAGGACCCCGTCACGGGCCCGTACGTGCCGCTGGTGGGCATCGACGCTTGGGAGCATGCCTACTACTTGCAGTACGAGAATCGCAAGGCCGAGTACTTTGAAGCCATCTGGAACGTCATCAACTGGAAGACAGTGGCCGCACGCTTTGAGAAGTCTTGAGTCGCAGTCGGTTGGGCGAGGAAGGATTAGGGGCCCTGTGATATTTGTACAATGTTTATTGTGAGATGGTCAGTATGGCAAGGTCGGTCTGGCAATGCTGTTTTATGACCTGAGTTGTTTAACAGATCTGAGATAACTGCTTACTTGAAGCATCCGTCCGATAATCAAGGAAAAGCATCGATCCAACACGGAGCACGTCATCCCCAAGCTGAATTCAGACCTTGCAACTACTGCGCGTCAAACTTAGCTCAACCATTGAACTCGAAAGAGCAGGCTCCGGAGGCCTTGAAACCATTCCCGTCCGTTTTGCAGAGCTGAGGGTTGCTCGATTGTATGCGAGTATCCCGATTAATGTCTTCCTGCCAACTGCCAACAAGGAGAACCCCTATTTATTGCCTGGTATTTGCCAGCTACCGAGAGAGCAAATGCCGTCGTTATATCGATCGAGTTTTCTTAGGGGAACGTTCGATTATGTCGGTTTCGCAATGGAAGACTTGTCTTGCAAGACTGAAAAGTCTCTTGGCAAAGCTCTTTCTCAAGCAGCGCGCCGAGATTGGCACTTGATACCGGCCAAATGCCACATGCAGCGCAGAGAAGGTCCTCAGCTCGATGCCCAATCTATCAGCCGCTTGATCTAATACACCTCAGCTAAGCAGGTTCGCAAGGTCAATCCCACAATATCCACCCCTAGTCCGGCGACACATGCTCGAACTCGAGAGTGTACCCATTGTGACCGAGTCCCGGCCCGGCAATTTCTGCCGCTCCACCGCGCTACCAGCCGGGCCGTCCGGGCAGTTTGGGGGCCCGCCTTGAATGACACATGGTTGGTGGAGTCATCTCACCCCACAATCTCGAAACCGAGTGAGGTCCAGAGGGTCAAAAGGTGGGCTGAGAAAGAGCTTTCTCTCGACACGGAAGTGATAGCGAAGAGTTCCTTATGGTGTTCCCGCATATACTTTGAGTTTTGTCCGAGGTTTTGTATCGTTTGGCAAAATTTGAGGGTTGTATCGAGGCATCATGATGTGTGTCCGCTTGGACTGTTTGGGAATGCTCGGGGACTCGAAAACCAATGTTGACTGAACACCCCCAGCACCAGGAGGAAGTTCAAAGAAACTCATGTCCAAGGTCACCGTGGACTACTACGTATCCCAGCTGCACCCTGGCGAGGTCAATTACGTTCCGGTGTGGCGTGTCCGGTCGGCCCATCTGATCAGATGATCCCAAGTACCTGCTCGCGGTCAAAGTGCAGATGCAGACAGATCTCTTCCAGCATGCTGCCTCGTCCGTACCTGCCAGTACATATTATACTCAATCTAGCCTCTAATCTCCAGATTTTGCATTTTCATTTCGCAAGTCCATCACTTCAAACTCTACGCTCGGAGCTGTCGTCTCTTCACCCCACCATTCCGAGTATCCCCACATCGTACCGTTCAAGCCAGGCCCATTCCAGCCGCTACCCCACCAAAAGTACAACGACACAACACTGCTGTGGATCGTCTCTGACATTGACATCACCATCCCAAGCTCAGAGTTAGGATCTTGACCTTGGCAGCAACGGTAATACCTTAGTCTACCTAAATAACCCAATTCTGCCTCTGACACCAAATTCTGAGTGAAGCTCTGTCCAGAGTTGCCCTACGCAAGTCACCATTTTCCAGCGTGAAAGAACGTTACCCGAGTACGTGCCAAGAAGCGGAAGACGCCCACCTGCCAGTCAACCGCCCGGAGATCCCGACTCATTGACACCTACCAGAACCAAGAACGCCTCCGTCTGGCCATCACACTTGGTTACTCTGAAGTCCTCACCGCCAGCCGTGAAGAGTACTGAGCCGGTAAGTCTACAATTCACCTCATCCCTTTCTGTCTTAGGGTCAATAGTTCCAGATATGCCCCTCCTTTCCAAACCTATCACATCCGCCGGGGTCCCTGCTGTCGGAATGAGTCCGGACCACAGTTTGTGCATTTTGGTTTGATGGTTGGACACACACCGACTTTGTTGCCCGCATGCCATGCGAGATAGACAGGGCAGCAGCGGCGACGAGCCGTGGACGTGGCATTCGTCGTCCAATACCTCTCGAACCCGCTGTCGGCATGCAGCATGACAAGATGTCGGGTCCCTCTCCTTGAACCACGGCTTGCTTTGTACGCTGCAGGTGAATGAGGACATACCGGTATCACAGCGCGGGGGGACACGGTGTGTGCTACCTGGAGTGCCACCAGAAAGGGGCGAATGTGCAATACCTACCCGTCAATGGTACCTGGTGCTCCCCACGATATCGGATTGAGGCATTGACAGTTTTGGTTATAGTAACACGGAGAAAGCGGAAATTGCCAAGTCTCGTCATGACCGACCGGTCGGAAGACGGTGCTCACAGCCCCGGGCAGCACGGGCAGGAGCAGCCCAAGGGAGGTCACGGAGATGCTACCCCACCTCCCCAGCTGCAGGCCGCCCAAGGCGAGCTGCGTCACCGCCCTGAAGCAGACCAATGCCACCCCCCAAGCAGCCATTCTGAACTTTTAGATGCAGGCCCCGTGGCATCCCAACCGCGGCAGCTTCCCGGAACGCAAGCTTCCTCGTCAGAACCACCACTTCACCCCACTCCCACAGACCCACCCGCGGCTTCTACATCTACGGCGCCAACGGCGGGAGCTATAAGCGCAGCTTCCTCCATCGCCGGGCGTACTCCAACTCTACAGATTATCGATCGCGGTCCCGTTCGGTCACTTGCCAGTCCCGAACCATCATCAGCACCTAGCATCGGTGTCGCGACTCCCATAGACCACCCACATCAACTCCATCCAAAGAGCATTCGTCCCTTTGTTCAAGCAGTCATGGCTTTCGAGAAGGGCCGCAAGTTTTCAACGGGCACTTCGGTGCACCGCAAGCGGCAGATGAGCACCGTGACCGAGAAGGAGGGTCAGTTCGGTCCCCATCTGACGGTATGTTATCCCCTAGTGCCATCGATTTCATGGCCTTGTTGGGACCAGTCGGTCTCCGTTGACCAATCGGTCACTCCCAACATTTCCAGGCCGGGGGTCTCACTTACCTGTATGGTTCTGGTGTTCGGCGAGGTGAATGAAGCCTGTTCGCATTGCTAGGCGCTTCCTTGCGAGCGTCTGCGCGTAGACTGGCCGATTCCGCTCTCGGGCTCTTACACTCACGGAACCGCGTCCATTTGTCTATTTATTTTGGGACCGATATGCTAACCAAGTTTGAAGACGCTCTATTTGGGCATTTCGGCTGTCTTCTCCGATGACCACACGGCTGTTGTGGCCTTGGCCATCCACGATACTGTCTACCTGGTGGACTACTCAGTCAAGCACATCATACTGGACGACGCCATGAAGATGGGCGCCGACCTGATCGCGGACTACGTTATCTCTGAGGTCGAGAAGTACGAGCACGAAAATTTCTCCAAGTTTATCGGCGCTGGGCTTCCCACGACGCTCAAGTACATGAGTCCCACTCTGTGCTCCCGCCTTTGGCTCGAGCTGGACATTGTGCCGATTGTCATGCGCCCTGATGACGAGCACAAGGAGAAGTCTTTCTGGGATGTTAAGCGCGTCGATGAGCAGGCCGATTCAATGGCACGGAAGTGCATCATGTAAGTTGGGAACCTGGTACGGACAGCTGGTACCTTCACTAACGAATGGGACAGGAACTTTGGTCCTTCGCTCGTCCCTCTTCTCCAGGTCGGCTGGCGAGGCGTCGTTCAGACGGATGCTGGCTTCCGTGCCCACTTGACCACGGTCCAGAACCATAAGGACACCTGCGGCAGTGCCACCTGGGAGACCATGTTGACCTATGCCAAGAAGCTCAGGGGCAACAAGACAAAGATCGCCTTTTTCAGCTCGACCCCTCAGGGTGGTGGTGTTGCTCTGATGCGCCATGCATTGGTGCGTTTTGCTCGGTTGATGGGCGTCGACTTGACTTGGTATGGTAAGTGCAACTCGACTCCTCGGCAGCGGAATTTCACGCAGTAACACCTGTGTAGTGCCCAAGCCTCGGCCTGGCGTGTTCCGTATCACCAAGAACATCCACAACATTCTTCAAGGCGTCAGCCATCCGGACCAACGCATCTCGGCCGAGGAGAAGCAGGCCATCATCGACTGGATCACTGACAACGCGAACCGTTACTGGTTTTCCGAGGGCGGGCCGCTGCGCACCCCCGAGGAAGGTGGTGCTGATGTTGTCATTGTGAGTAGAACTTTCGTTCACCGGTGCTCGGGCATACCCCTGCAGTACCTCACCCCTCCTTTATGTACGCATCAGCTGCAAGGCTGCTGCACGTCCTGGCACATGACCGGGGGTGACGCCGCACACGCGTGGGGGAGGGTTCGACACCGCTTGTCATGACAATGCATGCTGACAGGCTTAGATTGATGACCCGCAAATGCCGGGCCTGATCCCCCTGATCAAGAAGACCACGCCGAACCGCCCAGTTCTGTACCGATCCCACATTCAGATTCGGAGCGACCTCGTTGCCAAGGCTGGCACGCCACAGGCCGACATTTGGGACTTCCTCTGGAGCAACATTCAAGGGTGTGACATGTTCATCAGCCACCCGATTCCTATCTTCGTCCCCCACACCGTTCCCCGTGAGAAGGTCGTCTATCTTCCGGCGACTACCGATTGGCTTGACGGTCTCAACAAGCCTCTCAACCAGTGGGACTCTGGCTACTATGGCAATCTCTATAACGTCGCCTGCCATACTCAGCGCATGTAAGTCTTGTCTCACTCATCACTTGCCATTACCGGACCGATGCTGACCGTTGTAGGACGGAACTGAACTGGCCCGCCCGCAAGTACATCATCCAGGTCGCCCGCTTCGACCCATCCAAGGGTATTCCTACTGTGATTGACTCGTACGCCGAGTTCCGCCGCCGGTGCGAGAAGGCAAATATTGCCGATGTGCCGCAGCTGGTGGTTTGCGGCAATGGCTCGGTTGACGACCCGGATGCCAGCTTGATCTATGACCAGACCATGTCCCAACTCGAGACGTACTACCCTGATCTCATTAAGGATGTCAGCGTGATGCGCCTGGATCCCAATGACCAGCTCATCAACACGCTCCTTGCCAATGCCCACGTCGTTCTCCAGCTCTCCACTCGCGAGGGCTTTGAGGTCAAGGTCTCTGAGGCTCTCCATGCCGGTCGCCCCGTCATCGTTTCTGCGACCGGCGGAATCCCTCTTCAGGTCAAGGACAAGGTCAATGGTTTCCTCGTGAACCCAGGCGACTGGAAGGCTGTTGCCGGTCACCTCATCGACCTCTTTACTGACAACGAGCTCTGGAAACGCATGAGCCACGCCGCGCGCACTGGTGTCTCGGACGAGGTTGGCACCGTTGGCAACGCGCTGGCATGGTTCTACCTCGCGGCCAAGTGGAACGAGGTGGGTGTTGAGAAGCACGGCAAGGGCGGCCTGAAGGGGAACGAGAAGTGGGTCAACGACATGGCTCGCGAGGAGGCTGGGTTCCCCTACGCCGATGGTGAGAACTGCCTGCCCAGACATTTCACCCAGACCAAGGACGTCAAGGAACTCCCTGTCCACCCCAGGCCGGCCGCCTGAGGTGACGTATGGAATATGGTGCGTTTCATGCTGCTATCATTTCCATACTGCTATTTCACTTGCAGGTATAAGGTCGATACCATGGGATGTTTCTGCGGTGCGTAAGAGGTGTTCGCATTTGGCTCTGAAAATGGTGTGGTAGGAGATGAGATGACGGTTTGTTACGGCCACCAAGGCTAGAGACAGAGGAGTTCTTCCTGGAGCACAAGAGTTGATGCCTGGAGACTGCCTTGCTTTAGACAGCCATCCAGACATAGACTGAGAATCAGTAACAAGAAATGTGTCTCGTTCGTCTCAGCACCATGCACGTGCCTCACCGTGCTGTCGGGTTCCTTGATATTGACATCTTGTGATGTAGAGAGACATGCTGGCGTTGAAGGTTTTGATGGGAAGAGTCTCTGTAACGGAAGATCAACCAGTGCTACGGGGAAAGCAGTCCTAAGTTGGCCTTTCAGGTCTAAGAAAGGCTAAACAGAGGCAGAAGTTTTTCAAGTCTTGCACAATAAGCCTGCGACAGTTGTGTCGGAACAAGAATCAATGAGGCGACTGGTTGCTTTATTACATCTCGGTTACTCACCACAAATTCTCTATCATACCTGCTCTCTAAGAGCTAGATATCCAGGATGTAATGATAAATCCCGCCCAACCTGGAAACCGAAACTCAACTGATCCAATTAGTCTATCCAGAGCCGAACCTCCCACACTCCGACCACCCCCTTCATCATACCGACATCTCCATAACAATCCCCTTATGCGGATTATATCCCTTGATTATAAACTCTTCCGGCTTCCACCCGTCAATGGTATCCTCCCCGGGCGGGGCAGGCCGCGCGAGCTCGAGTTCGGGGAAGTCGCGCGGCTCCCGCTCGAGCTGCGTCCGCAGCGCCTCGACGTGGTTCAGGTACACGTGCGCGTCGCCCATGACATGTGTCAGGCTCCCCGGCACCAGCCCGCACACGTGCGCCAGCATGTGGGTTAGTAGTGCGTAGCTGGCGATGTTGAAGGGCACGCCCAGGCCCATGTCGCAGGAGCGCTGGTAGAGCTGGCAGTGGAGGTGGCCTTGAGGTTTGTTGTTGCTGATTGCTGGTTTGGTTGTGCGTGACCCCGGGTAGGAGACGTAGAACTGCGCAAACATGTGGCACGGCGGAAGCACCATGCGCGGCAAGTCGGTCGGGTTCCAGGCGCTGAGGATCAGCCGGCGGTCGTACGGGTTGGTCCGCAGCGTGTGCACGATGCGCGCCAGCTGATCCACGCCCTGGCCCGTGTAGTCTGTCTTGGCGTCGACGTACCGCGCGCCAAAGTGCCGCCATTGGAAGCCGTAGACGGGGCCGAGGTCGCCCACCTCGCGGTCTGTCAGGCCCAGGCTGTTGAGAAACTCGCGCGAGCCGTTGCCGTCCCAGATCTTGACGCCTTGGGAGGAGAGGGTGTGAGAAGACGTGTCGCCTGAGATGAACCACAGCAGCTCGGCAATGACGGCTTTGGTGAAGACGCGTTTGGTGGTGAGGAGGGGGAGGATCGGTGTGCCATCGCGATTGAGGGAGAATTTGAGGGGACGGGGGGCGAAGATGGAGTAGGTGCCGGTACCAGTCCTAGATTTTCGGTGAAGTGATTAGCGGGTGGGCGGAAGAAGGACACAAAGTGCGGGTTACCTGTCTTGGCGCAGCTCCCCTGAATCGAGAATTTCGCGGACGAGGTCGAGATACTCGTATTCTTCATGTCGGGGCTCGGTGGGGGAGGCAGTTAGGGTTGGCGCAGGGGGGGCCGGAGCGGCCGAATCGTTCTCGGGTACTGTCATGTTGAGGTGTGTCTCGTCTGTCTCAATGGTAGAACGGGGCGAGAAATAGGGACTGAGATCTAGGGGTATCTTTCGCGCTCGATCTTGAAGGTGGATGGTTGACAGGGAAAGGCAAGCAGGACACTTAACGCGTCAACGCGTTGGCGCGTCCGTCCCGACCCCACCCCCAAATTCTGGGTGGTAGTGGGGCAGGTTCAGAGGCAAACCGAGGGATTGTGTAGAGTTTGTCACCAGTAGGTATCACGAGTCTCACAGACGATCAGAAACGTGAGAAAAAAATGGTTATACCTTACAGAAGTAGCTCATTGTAACTTGGGCATTGATTGAGGCGCGAGAGGAATACGCTCATCACACTATATGATGCTAAGGTACAGTACTCAAATACCCGCTATGCATAACCCTATTCTAGTTCTCTTCACCAGACGACCAACCCTCTCAAGGACAGACAGAGAAAGCACGACTCCAATGATGTGACTAAGAGCGCTATGAGAATACCCTAGAGAATAGAATACCTAATGTTTAGTCTAATACCGAGCTGAGATCTCCTATCTTTAGAGGCAGCAGACTTTAGCGACATCGAGGGTTACCAGTACCTGTTGGGCAGCCAACAGTTACATGCTCAAGTAAGCTTAGATCAACCAAATGGTATTGAACAGATTGAGGTATGAAACGAAGCTTGAATTGGAGTCACGATTCCAGAGTG
>NW_026944234.1:72139-96472 GCF_033297405.1 Parathielavia appendiculata | reverse complement strand
TCGCCCATGATCGCAGTCTACCAAGAGCTATCCTTGATCGCCTTGGGTAACCAGCTACCCAAGTCCACCCTTGATCGCCCGGCCCCCATGGCTACCGTGTGGGCCTCGTGCGCTTCCTGCAGTTCTGTCTTGTGCCCCACTGGGCCTGTACATATGGTTGGTTCGTGACACAATTGCTGTACCTCTACGCGAGGTGAAGGCGTAATGAGAATCACTTATTCACTCACTTATACCGAGCCAAGGTCATCGAAGCCTGGAACTGTCCCGACTAACCAAGGTAGAAGCGGATCTTTTCAGAGCCTGCATTAAAGTCCTCCTCTTTTTGATGTAAATGGTAGGACTGCAAGTGACGAAGCCGCTGCCGGGATGCCTTTGGAACACGTTGTAGTACTGCGTTAACCAATGAGTTGTGGTGTAGTCGCTGCGCGGCAAGGTTAGCGGATGAACTCGGTAATAATCGGAACACGGCAACTCACATCCAAGAGACCCTCACCAAAGCCTCGGCGTCCTGATCGACACCATCGCGCCAGAACGTGAATTCCTTGATGATGACGCCTGGCCTGAAATCGGCCTCCTGTATGGCCTGCAAAACGCTGTTGTTAAGCGTCGTGTCTACCACCAGCGTGCGGCCGTCAATCTTCATGATGCCGTCCTCGATGTACCTGGCGTCCTCTATCGAGGGTATCTGATAAGTAGTATGTGGAATGGCATTGCGGCTGCCTTGTGCCTGGGCGAGAAACCTCCCCAAGTCGCCCAGGAAGTGCTCTCTTCTTTCCTCTATCCTGTACGGAAGAGAGAGGAGCTGGACATCCGAGCTGCGTGCAGTCTTTCGTGTAAAGTGGACGATCTTGTCGATGCTCACACCGGCCTGCTTTAACTGTTGGTAGAACGAGGACGGGTCGGGATCCTGCTTGGCGTCACGGATATTGTAAAGAAACTTGCCGCTAGGCGACGTGCTGTCAAAGCCGTAGTACTGTAGCTCGGCTAGATGGACCCTTTGCAATATGTCGTGGTACTCGGACGTTTTTGCTGGTGGCGGCTCCCTTTTCCAAAATTTGGAGTGGAATGGCGGCCTTGGAAGCTGCTCCAAGATGTTGAAGATCCTAGGTTCAATCAGCTATGGTACCTATGGTCTGCGAAAAAAAGACATACTCTTTGTCATTGGCCTCGCGCCAATCCACGCCTCTCTGTTTGAGAATTTGGCGCGCCTTGTGGATATGCGGCGGCTCTTCCAAATCGTCATGCACCAAATATCTGACTCTCTTGACGATTTCGTCATGCTTCTGCTGCGGCCAGAAACCGTCAAGATCCCCGGGTCTGAGCGGCCGCGCCCCTGGAATGGGCGTGATGGTACCCTCTGATCGTGGCATCTGTGGAAGCGAGCTGACCTTGAGGATGCGGCCGCCGACCAAATCTAGCGCGTGATGATCAATGCCAACGACAGCGTTCAAGTGGTAAAAACCAGTAGTCTATAGCTAGATAGCTTTGGCCACGCGCTTGTCGACGATGTTGCAGCCCTCGATGCCTCGCAGAAGGAGATGGGGTTGATAATGTCTCAAGAGTAGGCCACTTCAACAAGGTGCTGTCGTCCGTCTCGTTCGTAGTGTGCGCACCCATCGGCCCCCTTTGTTCCTTCTTGACTTGGACACCCTGAGACAAAGAGGGATCCAAGACGACGTCCATTGTGACCAGGACGGTTGGTCGGTTGGTGCTGAACAAATGCGTCCGTCTGTGGCTGAGCCACAAAAGCTTGATGTTCCAGATCATTCGAGGGGCAAAATGGGGCACAAGGGTTAGGGCTCAGTATGCCGTGATCTCTCCATGGGGCAAAAGACTGGGCAGCCAAACAGGGATTGGAGGCCGCTAATTTGTCGTCAAACCATCCTGCTGTGGAAGATACCTGCCAGCAAAGGTAGGATAAGGTTAGAAGTGCATATCGCGGTAAACATGACGGTGAAAAATGGTATGGGGACGCAGAGGCACACTGGCAATACGGAATCTCTATGTGCAGGCGGGCGACCACCGAACGTAAATGCCTGGGACCGAACACGACCGTTGAGAAGTGTCACGTGCAGATCTCTAGGGAGCGAGTTCTTGGCGCGACCTGAAAGTGATGCTGCGCATCAAACGATATTCCCCGGTCAGCTGTTCGTCACTTGTGGACGGGAGTCACTAGAGTTCTGGATCGTGTTCATTTATGAAGTGCATTGCGTGGGATTGTTGGAACCTCGGACACCCAAAAAATCATCGCGAAATCCGGTTTGCGGGAGTTCCCGCCGCGGAGATGCCAGGCTTGGCCGAAATACCGTATTAAACGGCTGAGTCAGCCGATTTTTGTTACCAATTGTGAGCTGATCGGTCGTGACTGCCAGGTCAAGCCTGGACGTTCCCGATATTCTCCACGGCAAATTCTGGACGAACGGAGCAAACTCGGCCGATTGTGGACAACAAATGTTAGCATGCAGCACAACAACATACGGGAACCGTCGACGGTCCTCGGAGATGTGTATTTCTGTTTCTGCTTCGATCGTACGGCATGCTCGGTGGTCCCACGCGTCAGGCCGGTGCGACGGTGAGTGGAATCGAGCGATGAGATTCCCGTAGTGCGTCGACGGCGGCGTCAGTTGGTGATGGGCCTGGGTAGCACGATAAATAACACCCGTATCGAGTCTTCCGTGTCCCGCTGCAACATCACAGCATCAAAGCACTTCCCCACTTGTCCCGGCTCGGAAGCCACGTAGTACCGAGCAGTCTTGAAGAATCTGATTTGAAACCGGTTCATACCTTACTCACCGGGATCCCACCGCCAGAACTTGACCCTCATTCGTGCCCACAGCAGTACAACAGGGACCAGAACACTCGCGATGGCTGCTCTCCTTACCGAAAGCCAGATTGCCATCGTCAAGGCGACGGCGCCCGTGCTCAAGGAACATGGCGTCGCCATCACCACCGTCTTCTATGAGAACATGCTCCGGGAGAACCCCGAGCTCCACAACATCTTCAGCACCACCAGCCAGACGACTGGCCGGCAACCCCGCGCCCTCGCCGGCGCCGTGCTTGGTTATGCCACATACATCGACGATCTGCCCAAGCTGACGCACGCCGTCGAGCGCATCGCCCACAAGCACGTCTCCCTGCAGGTCGCCCCCGAGCAGTACGACATCGTCGGCAAGTACCTGATTCAGGCCATCGGCCAGGTCCTCGGTGACGCCGCCACCACAGATATTGTCGACGCGTGGAAGGCCGCCTACGGTGTGCTCGCCAAAGTCTTCATCAACCGCGAGGGTAAAATGTACAAGGCCAACGCGGCTGAGAACTGGGTCGGCTGGCGCAAGTTCAAGATTGTGCGCAAGGTGCCCGAGAGCAGCGTCATCACGAGCTTCTACCTGGCGCCCACCGACGGCGAGGTCCCGCTGCCCAAGTACTACCCCGGCCAGTACGTCAGCGTGCAGGTGCCCGTCCCCGAGCTGGGGTACCTTCAGAGCAGGCAGTATTCGCTCAGTGAAGGGCCGAAGGCCAAGGGCGAATACTACCGTATCAGCGTCAGGAGGGAAGACGCCGGCGAGACGGGTATCCCGGGCCTCATCTCCAACATGCTACACGCCCAGTACGCCGTCGGCGACGAGGTCGAGCTGTCGCACCCGCAGGGCGAGTTCTTCGTCGACCCCAGCGACACCTCCAAGGACGGCGTGCCGGCGGTGCTCATCTCGGCCGGCATCGGCGCCACCCCGCTCCAGGCCATCCTCGACAGCCTGACCACCGCGCCAGACGGCCAGCCGCCCGCCGTCAGGCGGCCCGTCTCGTGGATCCACGCGTCCCGGTCGCGCGCCATGCAGCCGTTTGCCGATGCCGTGCGGCAGATCTGCCGCGAGAATGAGAACGTCACGGCCAATGTGTTCCTGCACACCCTCGGCCCCAAAGACCGCGTCCGCGAGCACTACGAGTTTTGCGAGATGCGAATGGACCTTGCAAAGTTGGACAAGGAGCGGGACCTGTTCCTGCACGACGCCAGGGCCGAGTATTTCATTTGCGGCCCCGAGGCATTCATGCTGGACAAGCGAGCGGCGCTGATGGCGATGGGTGTCGACCAGAGTAGGATCTTCCTCGAGCTGTTCGCGACGGGTGATGTGGCTGCCGAGTAGATGTCAGTTGGGGGTTGGCCAGAGCTTACTGGACGGGAAAGAAAAAAAATGGATGACAGATAGCGGGAGGCGTTTGGATTCAGGGACTAGAGGATTCAGGGACGAGAGGAATGCTGAAATTATCTGTAGGATTGTGGTTCGGATATCTTAGAGGAATTGTAATATCTCTTCTCCGGACCTGCAAAAATTGCGACCATGGATGTTTATAAGAATGCGGTGCCATACTGGGCACGGCCTGGGGAGCGGCGCATGCTGAAAGGGTCCCTTCAGACACCTTAACACTACTGAGATTTGTTAGCATCAAGTTCAACGACCCCTCTCTGATCGCTGGGCCAAGGCGCCCGATGCCGCTATTGGAGCTCAACTCGCCTCGATCGTTGTGGCACAGCTTCATCTGTTTTCCCTTAGACCAGGTATGTTCCAAGAGGAATGACCGGGTGTTGAAGGCAAGATACTTCATGGAAAGGACTACGAAGTATCCGTGTCCGTCCGTCTTCCGCAGCCACCTGGTCATCAACCCCTAAATGCCCTTTCTCACTCTTCCGGGATAGAGAATCTAGGATCGATTTTCTCTCAATGTTGGTCTCTCAGTGTTGCACGTTTAAGTACGGAGTACGGCACTGTTCAGCTAGTTAAGTCTTGGCGTTCAGGGGCTCCGAACGTCACCCGGCAACAGCCATCAACATCAACATCAACACTCAGCCCCGAGATCAGATGCCAAGGGATATTGCGAAGCGATATACGGGTGCTCGCCCATGTCCGAGCCATTCTCGTGTTATTTACTGTATAACACAGGAAATGATGAACATGACTGATAGATAGAATCGCAACGTTGTCGGGAGAGCCCCTCTTCACCTATACGTCGGCAAAGTGGCAGCCAAAGAGCTCTGATGTGTTCTTGGTTATTGGATGTTCTTCCTTCAGGTTCCCACTCCATGCTGTGAAGTTTCTGAGAACAGGGGAGAAAAAACTATCGTCGAGGAATGACTCGGGGTGTAATCGGTAGAGACACAAGAGAGCTGCATTCTGTCGAAGCAGGCGGAGCAAAGAGCCGGGCTAGAGGTTTGCAGAGAAAGACTTCAACACATTTCTTATCTTCACTCATTCTTTGCAACGGACTTTGACTTGAGGTTACACGGGCGTGTCATACAAGGTGCTACACGACTTACCTGTGTCTTAGCCGCATGAAATGTTTACAGGACTTCGAAGTCCGGATGAGCTTCACCAAACCACAACAAGCGGCCGATATGTGCTCTGGTGATGCTCCTTTATTGCGATTAGCGTAATTTGGTGGTTGATTGAGAATGCAACTAGAGTCCACAATACCTGAACACGGAAGGGAAGATGCGCGAATATCTACCTACTTATCCTTAATCGAAACATCTGATTGTCTGTCATTAAAATGATACATTAACCTCGACGTTTACCTAAGTGTTCGCGTCCTCAGATAAACTCTACCGTGTAAGCCTTGGCGCTCAGTACGAGAAAACTGTTCCGGTACTCTACCTTCGTAACTGACCTGTTCTCTACCTTTAGATTGCTCATCACGGAGTACTTTAGCCTGCCAGCACCTTAAGGCTTGCCCCAATAACGCGAACTGTTAACTTGACTCTGGAAGAGTGAACTATGAGGAAGGCACGGCAAGCGAAATGAAGATCTCTCAAGCGCTGTGGCAGGCGGATAGCGGCGGGCAACGTCCTAGAACCACATATCTGGGACTACTTTTGTAACCATATTCCTATAGAACCAGACCGTTGTTGCGATGCCTTCGCACTGGAACTAAAAATCATGCGGGGGGCTATTCTGGGTGGAAAAGAATGGACAAGAAAGAAGCGCGTCAATAACACCAGGCTGGGTTGATGACGCGCTGCGGCCTTCACGGATGAGCGGCTTTTCTTGACTCTGGTTCTTCCTGAATGGTCGCCTAGCCGGCGTCCGTGAGCAGGCGTGTGGTCCACCACAGTCCTACAGACTGTGCGGCGCTTTCATCGACCTGAATTTGCGGAGCCCATCTTTGTGACGAATTGCCTAGTCCCCAGGCTGTGAAGGGCATTTCATCCTTTCTTGCCCGTCAATCTCATCTGTTCGGGGACAGTTTGTGATCACGGAGCTCACCAACGTGCCCTAACAGCCCTAATTCGCCTTTCCTTTCCTCTCCTCCTCGATCTCAATCTCTGACCCACACATCATCTCACAACACCGATTTTCTCTGACTGTTGCCATCATCAACCAATTGTTGCAACATCAGTTTTGCGTTTGGTCGATATTGTCTCCCGTCTTCAGCGTTCTTCAGCGTCCGTCTGCATTACGCGTTCATTGTCATCATTGTCATCAAACGGCATCTCAGCTACTCATCCCTTAATTGCATCTCCTTGTCGCAGTTCACCGCTGTTCCGCGGCGTTTGCACCGGTTCATCCGGCATTCGACCGAACCATGTCATACAAGACTCCCATCTCTGAGCCCATCGCGGTCATCGGAGCGAGCTGTCGATTTGCCGGCGGTATCACGACGCCGTCACGCTTGTGGGAGCTCCTCGAGAAACCGGTCGACCTGAGTCGTGAAGTTCCTGCTGAGAGGTTCAACATCAAGGTCAGCAAAGACAAGTCTGCTTCATCACCGCGCGCATCACTGTTGATCATGTTCAGGCATTCTATCACCCGGACGGAGAACACCATGGGACAACCAACTCTCCAAAGGCGTATTTCATCGACCAAGATCATCGCGTCTTTGACGCAAGCTTCTTCAACATCTCGCCCAAAGAGGCTGAGGCCATTGATCCTCAGCAGCGCATGATGCTCGAGGTCGTGTACGAGGCCCTCGAGTCTGCCGGGTACACTCTTCAGCGGTACGCCGGCGAGAGGGTCGCCGTTTTTGCCGGTCTCATGACTGGCGACTACGACACCCTCTCACAGCGCGACGAGCTTGACACCAGCCAGTACTACGCCACTGGCAACGCGCGCTCGATTCTGTCAAATCGCATCTCGTACTTCTTCAACTTCAATGGCCCATCCATGACCATCGATACCGCGTGTTCATCCAGCCTGGTGGCACTGCATCAAGCCGTCTTGAGCCTGCGATCTGGAGAATGCGGCATGGCCTGCGTCGCTGGTGCCAATCTCATCCTTACTCCGGAGCAGTTCGTTGTCGAGTCGAGCTTGCACATGCTCAGCCCCACTGGCCACTGCCGCATGTGGGATGCTGGCGCTGACGGCTACGCCCGCGGCGAAGGTATCGCCGCCATATTCATCAAGCCCTTGAGCCAGGCTCTCGCCGACGGAGACCGCATTGAGGCCATCATTCGCGAGACTGGTGTCAATTCGGACGGTCGTTCCCGCGGAATTACGATGCCTAACTGGAAGGCTCAGTCCCAGCTGATTCAAGACACGTACCAGCGCGCAGGTCTGGACCCCAATGCTCCCGAAGATCGTTGCCAGTATTTCGAAGCACACGGCACCGGCACCAGTGCCGGCGATCCCAACGAAGCCCGCGCAATCGAGGACGCCTTCTTCGGCCGTGACAAGGATTCTACGACCACTCCCTCGGACAACAAACTGGTTGTCGGCTCCGTCAAGACCATCATCGGCCACACCGAAGGCGCCGCTGGTTTGGCTGGTCTTCTGAAGGTGATTGAGAGCATGCGCCATTCCACGGTTCCCCCAAACCTTCATCTGGAGCATCTCAATCCTCAGGTTCAGAAGTACTACAGCCACCTGTTTGTCCCTACCTCGCCTGTTGATTGGCCAAACGTCCCGGCCGGCCAGCCAAAGCGTGGCAGTGTCAACTCGTTCGGTTTTGGAGGCACCAATGCTCATGCCATTGTCGAGCAGTATGTCCCGGAGATTCACAACGCTCTTGCCAAGGTCTTCCGCCCGGGCCTCGAGGTGCCCATGCCGATCCGTCCGATTGACCACGCGAACAAGTCTCCAATTTGCTTGCCGCTTGTTCTTTCGGCCCCTTCTCAGAAGGCCTTGACCGTCATCGTCAAGAAGTATCGCGATTATCTCAGCCAAGGCTCTGTGGCCAGCGCAGAGGGAGTGGCCTGGCACGCTTACGGTCGGCGGACAGCTTTTCCATTCCGCCTTGCTGTCTCCAGCCTCTCGGTTTCCGGTCTTGTTGCCAAACTCAACTCGCTCATCGCCAAATCCGAGAATTCGTCGACAGCCGCCATTGGCACCCGCGCTCGGCCCAAGTACGAGAAACCTAAGATCCTCGGCGTCTTCACTGGCCAGGGCGCTCAGTGGGCGACGATGTCTCGCGGCCTGATGCTTTCTAGCAGGGTATATGCCAACACCATTCGGTCACTCGACGAAATCCTTCGAACTTGCCCTGATCCGCCTACTTGGTCATTGGAGCAGGAAATCATGGCCGACGACGGGCTCTCCAGGGTGCAGACGGCCTCTGTCTCGCAGCCCCTTTGCACTGCCGTTCAGCTTGCTCTGATCGAGCTTCTTCGCCATCTCGGGATTGCTTTCCACACGGTTATCGGCCACTCTTCCGGCGAAATTGCTGCGGCATATGCGGCTTTCAAAATTTCCCTTCGCGACGCCATCTTGATCTCCCATTATCGCGGGCTGGGTGTGCACATAGCTTGCAGTGCCAACGGCGCCAAGGGCGGAATGCTTGCAGCTAACTTGACCAAGGCAGATGCCACCGAGTTCTGTGCACAGAAGCAGTACTTTGATCGCTTGTGGATTGCCGCGAGCAACGCACCGCGCAGCGTCACGCTCTCCGGAGACCTCGACGCTGTGAAGCAGGCATGCGAGGACCTAGCCAAGCAGCAGAAGTTTGCCCGGCTCTTGTTCGTCGATACGGCCTACCATTCCCCGCACATGGAGGGCTCCTCGGTCAAGTACCTCCAGACTCTGGAGGCTTGCGCCATTGCCCCTGCGAAGGGTAACGGAACCAACTGGGTCTCCAGCGTATACGGCGCAGGCGAGCCTACGGACGCCGAACTTGCTGCCGCGTATTGGAAGGACAACATGGTCAAACCAGTTCTGTTCTACGAAGCAGTTACCACCGCCTTGGAGACTCATGGTGCATTCGACTGCGCCATTGAGATTGGACCCCACGCTGCACTTAAAGGCCCTGTTGCCCAGATCATGAAGGAGAAAAACATCCCGGCGTTCCCCTACTACGGCCTGCTCGACCGCAAGCTGGACGATCGCGAGGCTTTTGCAAACTTTCTGGGCTGGATGTGGACTGAGTTTGGATCATCCTTGCCCCAGATACGTCATTTTGTCGCCGGCTCTCTGCAGCCTGAGCTTGTCAATACACGGCTCTGCGATGCGCCAACCTACCCGTGGGACCACTCTCAGCTGTTTTACCGGGAATCGCGCATCTCTCGCCAGTACCACTTCAAGACTGACAAGCCGCATGAACTTCTCGGCGTCCGGACCCGCGATGACAACAAGCATCAGCTGCGGTGGCGGAACATCCTCAAGTTTGAGAAGCTTCCCTGGGTCAAGCATCACAGCTTCCAGGGTCAGGCTTTGCTTCCCGCGTCCGCTTACCTCGTCATGACTCTGGATGCTGCGCGAGTTGCACTGGCGGGCCGCCATGCTTCGGTTGTTGAGCTCCGCGATCTGAGGTTTCCCAGCGGCGTCATCCTCGAGCCCCATACGCCGGGCGTTGAGGTTCTGTTCAATTTAACCATTGAGCAAGAGACAAAGAGCACAATCGATGCATCTTTTACCCTGACATCCACCATGGCGGACGGCAGCACCAACATGAAGAAGAACTTCAGCGGACGCCTTACCGTCGTGCTGGAGGAGCCATCTGCCAGCGCTCTGCCGCATCGGCCCAAGGAGCGGGCTGAGGCCTTGCACGCCAGCCCCGAAGCTTTCTATGAAATGATGGCCGGCACTGGACTGGTGTACACTTCCCCGTTCAAAGCGTTGCAAACTGTCGAGAGGCGGTACAACTTTTCCTCTGGCACGCTGCACAAGTACCATCCCGAGGACACCACAGCACTGTCCATCAGCCCTGCCACACTGGATGGATGTTTGCAAACTGCCTTCCTCACTATCTCTTCTCCGGGCGACAAGGCGATCTGGACTTCTTTCCTTCCCCTGGGAATTGACTGTGTCCGGTTCAACCTAGCCATCTGCGACATCAAGGACCGCGACCAAGACCAACTTGCTGTCGACGCATACATGACCAGGGAGACGCCCATTACCTCGCAGACCGCTGCATCTTTCACCGCGGACATTGAGATCTTCAATCCGGTTGGCGAGATGGAGATCCAGGTGCAAGGCCTCACTGTCGGGTCGTTCAGTTCGACAAAGCCCGAAGACGACCACGAGCTGTACTTGACGACCAAATTTGACATTGATCCGGACGACGAGATTGTCTCTGCTGATACCACTGAGACTGTGTACGCAACAAACCCGATGCTCCTTGAGAGCTGTGAACGGGTCGCATCGTTCTACGCCCGCGATGCATCTATCTGCCGTCACCGGCCTGCGTCTTCGAGCCTGACAGAGCTGCCAGCATTGTACACTTCATGGCCGAACGAGACGGAGAAAACTTTGGACGCATTTATCCGCGAATCTCCGTACTTTTTGGCTCTCGACTTCATCCGCGAGCTCGGGAAGAACCTTCCGGACGTGCTCACAGGCATACTTCCCGCTGTTATCGATGAGGCGCATCAACTTGTTGGATTCCAGCGACATGTCTCCCGCGTTGTCCGCCAAATTGCCCACAAATACCCGCGCATGAACGTCTTGGGACTAACGGATCCCGAGTTGGGGCTGACCGAGCACGTTCTTGAGGGCTTGCAGGATGCCTTTGTGCTCTACCGGGTCGGCTATGAGCCCGAGAAGAATTTGGGCAGCCGTATCCAGGCCAGCGACTCACTCCGAAACAAGATCATGGTGGACAAGGTCGATTTGACCACTCCTGGAGTGGAGAAGGGTCTGTCATATGACCTTGTGCTCCTTGCCACTTCGGTCATTGAGTCGCAGAAGACCGCGATTGTTCTCCAGACCATCAAGCGCATGATGCGGCCGGGCGGCTTCCTGATGCTGGTTGATGTTTCCCGGACCCCGCTGAAACATCGCATTCGACGCTGCGCCGGCGTTGTTTCGAGCGGAAGCAACCTTCCCTCGCCGCCAGATTGGCCAGATGTGCTCGACCAGTGCGGGTTTGACTGCCCGATGAAGAACGGCCGTCAGTACTATCCTTCAGGTTTCTCACTGATCATTTGCCAAGCCGACTCCCCCGAGAAGCGCATCTTGCTGCATCCTCTCGCCATTTCGCATCCGCCTCAACTGGTCAACCGCCTACTGGTTGTCGGAGGGAAGCAGATGTGGACTTCGCTCATCGCATCGGGCGTCTCCTCTGATCTTGCTTCGCACTGCGGAGCTGTCGAGACTGTGCCGACTCTTGAATCCCTCAACCCCGGCAACCTGGGCTGGTTCAATGCTGTCATCTTCCTGAATGACATCGACGAGCCGGTTCTGGCGAACATGACAAAGGAGCGGATGGGCGTTCTTCGGGCCCTCTTCAGGCCTGAGATGATGATCCTTTGGGTCACGCACAATTCTCGGTTCTACAACCCCGATCATGCGGCTTCGTTTGGCTTCGCTCGCACCCTGGCGGCCGAGACCCCGGGTTTGGTGCTGCAGATGCTCGATCTTGACACGCTTTACACTGCCCTTGCAGTGGGCACCATCAGCGAGACCTTTGCCCGGCTGGCGACGGATACATTGATCGAGCCCGACATGGAAAACAAGCCGCTCTGGATCAACGAGCGTGAGGTTCACATCGAGAATGGTCATCGTCTTATTCCGCGTGTTTTGCCCTGGAAGGATGGCAATGCCCGCGTCAACGCTCCTCGTCGGGTGGTGTCCAACACTGTCAACACCCTGGAGAATGTTGTCCAGATCGTTCACACCCAATCGGAGAACCGATTTGATGTCAGGAAGATTGAGGCTTTGGCTGAGTTACCAGATCGGGTAACGATTCAGGTGGAATACAGCACTGCAGTGGCAGTGAACGTGGGAACAACATCCTATCACATTTGCTTGGGACACGACTCAGACACTGGGATGACGCAAGTGGCCTATTCGGAGTCGAATGCGTCGTACATCGCCGTCTCGCTCCTGACCGTGGGCAGCATCAAGAACAAGGCCTTAAACAAGCCGGCCTTTCTCGCGCTTGTGTCTCGATACCTCGCGGCTCTCGAACTGATCAAGGCGGCGCATGGTCAACCGATCCTCATTGTGGGCGCAGACAAGATGTTTTACGAGTGTCTTAACAATAACGGCACTACCCCGATTCGTGCTGTGTCGACTGATGCAGCTCAGTGCGCCATCACCCCTGGGATGACCTACTTGCATCCCAGTGCGCCGCTGCGGCACGTGAAGGCGCTGTACCCACCGGAAGGCGCCTGGATCATTGACATGCTCCCGGAGACGAGCAAGCTCTCCCAGATGCTTGTCCAGAGCCTGCCAAGTAACTGCAGGTACACGACGTACTCCTCGGTCAGCAATAGTGAGACTACTACCTCTTTCGACGCCTCTTTCAAACGGGCTGTTCACCTCGCGCTCTTCAAGTCAGCGTCCTGGGAACACGACATCGAACCACCCATGGTCACGGTTCCCGATCTTCTTCGGTCCGTCTCGCTTAAACAGGCGTTTCAGATTGTCGACTGGAAGGCCGAGCGCTCGGTGTCGCAAATCGTCAAGCCGCTCGTCGGTACTCAGCTGCTCGACGCGGCCAAGACCTACGTCCTGGTCGGCCTGACCCGCGACTTCGGGCAGAGCTTATGCACTCTCTTCGTCCAGCAAGGTGCTCGCCACATTGTGCTCTGCAGCCGGAACCCGCCCAAGACTCAGCCGAAGTGGCAGACCGAGATGCTCTCCCACGGGATCACTGTCCGCTTCGAGGCACTCGACGTGACCATTATGGAGCAGGTGGTGGCTTTCAAGTCCAAGCTTGCTGACATCCTCCCGCCCGTGGGCGGCGTCGTCAACGGCGCCATGGTGCTCGAGGACCGCGTCTTCTCGCAGATGTCGCTCGACACCCTGCAGCGCGTCATGAAGCCCAAGACGGTCGGGTCGCGCAACCTCGATATTGTCTTTGACAGCCCTGACATGGACTTCTTTATCATGACCTCGTCGTTCGCGGCCATTGGCGGCCACGCCGGCCAGTCAAACTACGCGGCGGCCAACATGTACATGAACGGCCTTGCCGCCTGGCGCCGCCAGCGCGGTCTTCCCGGTTCGGTCCTGAACATTGGCGTCATCTACGGTCTTGGTTTCCTGCATCGCGAGAAGGGCGACTTGTACGAAGGCCTCGAGCGCGAGGGCTACCCGCCCATTTCAGAGCGCGACATCCACCACATGTTTGTCGAGGCTATCGCGGCCGGCAAGCCAACGCCTGACCAGATCTACGACATCACGACCGGTCTGCGGCGGTTCGCGGCCAACGACCCCAAGCTTGCCTGGCAACATGATCCTCGCTTCTCGCATTTCACAACGCGCGCCGAGGAAACCGAGGCCGGCGATGTCAGGGGTGGCGAGCAGAAGCAGAGCCTCAAGCAGCTGATGGATGCGGCCGCTACCAAGGAGCAGCTTGTCGAGGTGCTTGTGGAGGGATTCGTCGACCGCCTGCAGAGCCAGCTGCAGTTGTCCGAGGGCAGTGTGACGGGGGAGCATACCATTGTCGAGCTCGGCGTGGACTCGCTTGCGGCAGTCGAGATCCGGTCGTGGGCCTGGAAGTCGCTGGGCCAGGACGTTGCTGTCATGAAGATCCTGGGTGGCGCAACCATTCTGAAGTTGTGCACTGAGATCGCGGCGACTATTTTGGAGTCTCGCAAGAAGGCGGGCGATTCGGCGAATGATTCGCAGGACGGTGGCAAGAAGGCGACGTCGACGCTCAGCACTCTGGTTCAGCCATCGGCTTCAGTTGGTGTTACTGAGGTGACCAACTGGAAGGGTACCACGGATGGCAGCGAGGCGGTTGTGTTGTCGCCGGTTTTGGACACGAAGGGTATGAAGCAGGTGTAGATGTTGGTTGACTTTGAGGCTTTATGGCTTGGAGTTGGTGGTTGACTTTGAGGTCTTCTTGGCTAAGAGTTGGTGGACTTCGAGGTCTCTTGGCTAAGAGTTGACTTGGTGTTTGTGGGGCGGGGGTAATGGTATGGAGAAGTACTGGCGTAAATTGACTGGATGGAGATTCTGATGCCGCGGGATATGAGCGAGTTGTTGTGTTTATCGTGATATTCGACGGGAAGGGAGGGAGGATATTCGCGAGATCTTACTTTCTTCATGCCCGCAAGGATGCAGGCTGGGCATGTAATCGAGGCACTTGGCTTAAAGCCAGTGCTATACATATTCGCGACTCCACGATCAGGAGATAGTACTGGTTGTTGAGAATGATGGTCACTGTAATGCTGATGGCCCGATAATGTCTGTGGTGGTGTGTGCCAGTACTGTGCTTAATTTCCGGGGTTCCGAAATCGCAAATATTGTCTTACACAACACCTCTCTGCATGCAACGTCGGGTGCAGGCTGTCACACTCGGGAGACCAAATAAGGTGTCATTATGCAGGCAATTACTGATCATCTTGGTGATCAGAGATCTCAATTCCCAATCGTTGGAGGCAATCAACCACAGAAGTGGCTTGCTGGTTCATTCACTCCGCTTGAAGACTTCAAGCCTAGATCGACTCCCAGCGTCATCAACACTGGCCTTTTCCAGCTACCGAATGTCTGTTCCATGGTCTGCTCTGTGAACGAGGATATCACCACTTTGAATCCGAAGTTGCAGTTTCGAGTGGCACCCAACGGTTGACTCGGAGGCGATGATGGATGCGGACGAATGGGGTTTAACCGGAGGCGTGTCTGGATAGCCCCAAGGTTCGAGTCCGTGGGGTGCGAATACCCGGCAGGACTGCACCATCCATCAGGTTGCACTGGCATGGGAACAGCCGCAGTGTCGATCCGACAAAGGGCAGGGAAACCTGATTACATCCTAGGTTCAGAACGGGAAGGAGCTGTCATATTGTGTCACCACGCACATGGTCGAGTTAAAACCTCTATTGCCCCGCTCCTTTCTCCCTAACCTCCATCACTCACATCTGGAGCAAGTTTATCACTGGCACCCCACTGCCTCCTTCTTATTCCTGGCGGTTGCTAACTGATCATGAACTAACAGCCCCGCCATTTCAACCATTTCAACTTCTTCCTCAAACCCTATTCAAGTTCCCGTCAAACTCCCCATCATGTCTTCCATTCCAGAGTCCGTCGTCCCAGGCTCCGTCAACCTGCCGCCTGCGCCCTGGCCCCCGGCCGCCGTCACCCCAACCGAAGCTATCGACGCTGGCGCCGTTGCTGAACACATCGTCGCCTCCCTCAATGACGCGCTCTCCAAGAGAGACCACGCCGCGGTCGCAGACCTGTTCCTCCCCGACCCCGGAAATTACAACGTTAACAACAGCTTAGCGACGGGCTACTGGCGCGACCACCTTGTCCTCTCGTGGCGGCTGCGCACACTGAAGGGACCTGCCAAGATCTGCGCTTTTCTCGATGAGCGCTCTCAGGTGCCTCCTTCCTATTGCCAGAGCGTTGGCCCGGATTGGTTGACATTTGAGGTGGACGAGTCGAGCGGGTTTCGAAGACCGCAAGTCACGGATTTCCGCCCGGCGGGAGGTGTGACGGGTGTGGGGTTCTTTGTAAAGGTTGAGAATGGTGCGTTTGGTGGGGTGGGGAGGGGCGTTGTCCGGGCGGTGGAGGAGAGGGAGGGGGTGTGGAAGATTTGGACTCTGTTTACCACGCTGGAGGGGGTGAAGGGCATGGACGAGAGGACGGGGTTGAGAAGGGAGATCGGGGTGGAGCATAGGGTTGTGGAGGGGAGGACGAACTGGACTGAGAGGAGGCGGGCGGAAAGGGAGTTCGAAGAAGGAAGTCCGGAGGTGTTGGTCATTGGTAAGTAACGTTACTGTTTGCATGAAGGTTTGGGAAGCATGATCGCTGACACATAACGGTTCAGGGGCTGGACAGGCAGGCTTGTCTGCCGCTGCGCGACTCAAAATGCTGGGCATCTCGACCCTGGTCACCGACAAGAACAAGGCTGTCGGCGACAACTGGCGAAAGCGGTATCCCCAGCTTGTACTGCACGACCCGGTCTGGTATGACCATTTGCCGTACATTCCGTTTCCTGAGTCTTGGCCCGTGTTCACACCCAAGGACAAGCTGGCGGATTGGCTCGAGTCTTACGTCAAGGCGTTGGACCTCAACGTGTGGACAGGATCGGAGATGACAGCGTGTTTCTGGGACAAGGAGCACAAGCGCTGGACAGTGGATATTCGTCGCATCCAAGGCGAAGGCCATGCAGAGATCAGGACCATGTACCCGAAGCATATCATCATCGCCACAGGGCACGCCGGCAAGCCCTACATGCCTTCAATTCCCGGGATTGACTCCTTTCAAGGCGGCTCCTATTGGCACTCGGCCAATTTTCCGGGCGCCAAAGAGAATGGCAGGGGCAAAAAGGCGGTCGTCATTGGGGCGTGCAACTCCAGCATGGACATCTGTCAGGACTACGTGGAAAAAGGCTACGACGTGACGGTTGTGCAGCGCTCCTCCACTCTTGTCATTTCGAGCGACAATATCCGGAAAGTCTCCCTTGGCGTGCTTTATGAAGAGGGCGGACCGCCAGTTGAAGATAGCGACATTGCCGTCTGGGGCTGGCCTAGCGAGCTGCTCAAGTCGCTGCAAGTCGACCTCACATCGATCACAGAAGAGCGGGACAACGAGATGATTCATCAGTTGAACAGGGCAGGGTTCAAGACTGACAGTGGACCCTCTGGCGGAGGCATTTTTGCCAAGTACCTGCAGAGAGGAGGAGGCTATTACATCGATGTCGGCGGCGCCAAGTTGATTATTGACGGCAAAGTCAAGGTCAAGCATGGCCAAGAGGTGGTGGAAGTTCTGCCGAGGGGTCTAAAGTTCACGGACGGGAGTGTACTGGAGGCAGATGAGATTGTTTTCGCCACGGGGTACGAGAACATGCGGACGATGGCCGAGGTCCTCTTGGAACAGGAGCTTACGGATAAGGTCGGGGGCATCTGGGGCTGGGATCAAGAGGGCGAGATGAGGACCATCTGGACCAGCAGTGGGCATCCGGGACTCTGGTTCCACGGCGGTAATCTAGCCTTTTGCAGGTATTACTCGAGATTGGTGGCACTGCAGATCCTGGCAAAACTGAAGGGCTTGGAACGGCAGGCTTAAGAGGGAGACAGTTGTGGCCCATTATTATTGAGGATGCCAAACTGCCAATTTGAGCTACACAAACCTGTTGGAACCTGCAGGGCGACGACCGCTGTGATATGCGCTGGAAGAAGCTATTCCCAGTCAAAGCAGTGGATTGAATTTTTTAAGGTGGTAAAAGTGATTGATTGACCATGCTGTTGATGGGCATGGGAGAGGACTAAGTATGTAAGGAAGAGGGGTTGCGGTGCTGGCACCAATCAACCACCGAGGTCCGTTGAATGCAGCCATCAAGGCGGCTTCGTTCCGACAAAACCTCCTTAGGCCGAGTTGGAGCCACCTCGCAGTATTGGCATTGTTCAGGGGGGGCTTGGCATTCATGGGCATCACTCTAAGGACTTGCTCCGTGTTTGTTCACTTGCTTTCAACCTTTACAAGGCACACAACGTTCCTATGGGATGATGTTCAAGGGACTTTGGTGAATCATATTTGCCAGTGATATTGTGCAATGAATGGGTGAGTGAGCTGGAGCTGGCTGAGTGCACCAATCCAGGCCAGCATGGGTACAAGGTGCCTTCCCTTTTTCCGCTTTCACTCTGATGTGGGCTTCAAAGCCTTGCTTCCTGGAAACGTGCTCCGAGGGAGCAACTGCTCCCATCGGGGAACGGGATTGTTGACAATTGCCAGCCACGCCTTCTCTTTGGATCCCATTGGTCGCCCTCGGAGGATCGCTCGCTTGTTCGAGCTGGATCGAGCCTCAGTCAGGTAAACACTCCTATACACTTTTCATTCGTCCTCTTGAATCAGTGTTCTCACATGATTCACATCGTTATTTCGGACTGACCATGAAGCTGTTGGTTTCGCTCTTTGCCGCCCTGTTCTCGGCTCCGGTATCCTCGGACCCGTTCCCGAGGCAGCGTGCGCAAACCGACCCCCCACTGCCCCGGCTGATCCTCTACTACCAAACAACCCACGACTCCATTGGGCGCCCCATCTCTATGCTCCCGCTCATCAATAAGCAGCGCATTGCCCTCACCCACCTCATTGTCGGCGCCTTCCACGTCAATGCCAACAACACGATCCATCTCAATGACTTCCCGCCTCACCATCCCATCTTCCACACTCTCTGGAAGGAGACCCGAGTCCTGCAATCCGCTGGCATCAAGATCTTTGCCATAGTAGGCGGCGCAGCCCCAGGCTCCTTCACCCCCTCCACCCTCGACGCCCCAGACACCCCCACCTTCGAATCATCCTACGCCCTCCTCCGCAAGGTCCTCACGGCCCACAAGCTCGACGGCATCGACATCGACGTGGAGGAGCCCATGACCCAGCGCGGCATTACCCGCCTGATCAACCGGCTGCACGCCGACTTTGGCGGCCGCAACTTCACCATCACCCTCGCCCCCGTCGCCACAGCCCTCTTGCCGGCGGGAGGGGCATGGGGCAACCTCAGCGGGTTCGACTACGCGGCGCTCGACCGACAGGTGGGACGCATGATTGGGTGGTACAATGCGCAGTTCTACAACGGGTTTGGGACCATGGCGACGACGGCACTGTTTGATCGCATTGTCGGCGACGGCGGGTGGGATCCGAGGCGGATTGTCGTGGGCCAGCTGACGAGTCCGGAAAATGGCGGTGGGTTTGTGGGACATGAGCGGTTGGAGAACACGGTCAGGGTGTTGAAGGGGAAGTACGGAAAGATTGGGGGCGTGGTCGGATGGGAATATTTCAACGGGGTGCCGGGCGGGTTGCGGCGGCCGTGGGAGTGGGCTGAGGTCATGACCGGGATCTTGAGGCCTGGTCGGAGACCGGTGTTGAAGATTACGAGGGAGATGGCGCAGAACTTGAATGAAGCGTGGGTGGAGAGCGCGGCGGCGGCGGGCGTTGGTGGTGAGATGTGTGGGTTGGTAACTGCAGAGAGATGGACTTACTGCGATGGGACAACCACGTTGGTGCCAAACGTCGACTACTTGGGTATGGTCAACGGGTGATAGCATTGGACGGACTGCCTATTAGTTTGAACATCATTAGTGCTAAGCCTGTGTTTCGTCTGCCCTTTCTGCGCCCTCTTGCTGCGAGGTCCCCTGAAGCTAAGAGCCTTGTGACACAGGTGTCACCGTGACGTGCGTCCTGTCGTGGTTCACTATGAACTCAGCCTGAGCATATCCATGATGATAAACCAACGTGCTGCCTTCATTGGGGACCGGATTCTGCTGTAGCATGTTGTCGTCGTCGTTGTTGTTGTTTGCCATTAGCGTCCCAGGGTCGGAGCGTGCCAAGCAAGTTTTCTGATGTTCACGTAAGCCTGAGGAGCCTCTAAACTTCTTCTCGCAGGCGATGCACGTCTGAAGGTTCAGATGCTTGAGAGCTCGGAGCACTGTTCGGCCATGAACCTGCCAGTATGTCAGCCTCTACTACGAGTAAGACAGGTGAGAACATGCCTCAACATCGATGCCAGCGGCTGCAGGCAGCCCAGCCCAGGAAACGGTCCGCCCGTCGAACCCATTGGTATCAATGAACCTCTCGATCTGGGCAACCATATTGGGGGTGAGCTTTCTCTTGCGGCCTCGGGTTTCCTTTGAATGGTGTGCACGGGCCTCTTGATCTCGAGGTTGTTTGAGAATCCTCCAGCCGGTGCATTTGCTGACCCCGTGGAATCTGAAGACATCGTTGTGGCTATATCTAATGCCTTGGCTGTCGAGGAAATCGCAAGTCCCCTGAATGCGGGCTTTTTGCGTGGACGTTGCATGCATTGAGGTATTACCCATTGTGAAGATAGATGGGCCTTGCCGACTCTTACTGCGTTAGATCCGTGCAAAATGGGAAAGGCGAAGGTTGTGTGTTGCCGTTTGTTTGGCTATGATAATGTCGTCTGTCGTGGGGGTGCACAAAACCGGTTTTGTGGTAACTAAATACTGTACCAATCAAAACATCAGGGAGATCACGCAGGAAGCCTGAGGGTGCCGGGCTCCATCATGACAAAAAAATAGATCCACTGAAAGCTGATTCTAGGTGGCCCCACCTCAACACCAAGCCCACGTCCCATTTCTACATTGCCAAACCACCATTCTGTCAACTGTTTCCAACAGCCACAATGGGTTATCCGCATTGTACGACTCCAAAGAAGGCCAAGGTCGAGGGCGCGGTTGAGTTCCTTGAGGCCAATAAAATCCCGCACTTTAAAAGCGATGTTTTCAAGCAATTTGGAGTCACCCATCCAACTGGCTGGCGTTATCTGCGCGAGGCCGAAAGTTACGGCAGTCGTACCTACCATTCTGCTTTTCCGGACCGCCGAGGCCGTAAATCGAAGACTTCAGACCGAGATCTAGCAACGATAGAATGCTTCATTGAGTCTAACGACTTCGATGGACGTACTGTGCCTTACGCCGCCCTCCCTGCCGCTGCTGGGCTCGACCTCGATGTTTCTGCGCGAACCGTACGCCGAGCCGTCGGCTCCCTCGACTTCCGCTTCTACGTGGCATACCAGAAGCACTAGGCCTCGCAGCGCCTAAAAGAACGCCAGGCAGAGTATAGCCGCGTTATGCTAGAAAAGAAAAAGAAGACTGGCGGCACATCAGATTCTCCGATGAATGCCATTTTGGCTGGGGTCCCGAGGGTAGAATCTACGTCCTTCGAAGACCGTAAGAGCGCTGTTGCCCTGACTGTCTTGTTGAGCGTAGAACTCCCGATGAAAAAGACCTCAAACGTGTACACTGTTGGGCAGCCGTTGGATACGACTTCAAGTCGCCACTCGTATGGTATGACAGTGGGAACGACTACGGGAAGATGACCTTGCAGCAAGACTGGAAACAACGCAACGCCCTGCAACGCGCGTTGGGCCAACGCAGAGCAAAGCAATGCAACGCGACCGAAAAAAAGCTCAAATCAACGCAACGCGCACAACTGCGTTGCGTTGGCGCGTTGACAAAAAAAGTTCACTTTTTAAAGCTCTTTAGAGCGCTCTAGGGATTGGAATAGCCGAAATTAAGGCGGATTTGGGCTCTTTACTGGATTTGGAGTTGATACTCGGCCTCAGAGTCATAGGTAACGGGCATGGCTTCGGCACCGGAAAAATGGCCCACCCGGTAAAATGGGGTCTAGCAATGCCTGCCCGTTGACCAGAACACTGCAAATATTGGCCCTTTTGTAACCGCCTTGCCACTGCTTGACGCCCCTAATATCAAGGTAATAACGTATTGCTTGTCATTATGTTGTAACTCTGCTAACTAATTATATGCCAGTTGCTTACCTGCGACGGCCGACAAATCGCTCACCGGCCCCGAACCAGATATACTGTCTGTTGCCACGGCTGGCATTCGCAAAGTCATTGCGTTCCACGAGCCACGAACGCTTACCGAACCAGCCGCTGCTCTGGCGGACGTCGACATCCAAGATTTACCTGCAGATTTAAGGCAGTTGCCTACTCTCAAGTCTGGCAATCGTCGCTTTATTCTAGAGCGGTTTCTTGCCAGAAAGAATACGAGGACTTCTTGAATCGCCGACCACGGCACCTATCTTGTGGAGATAGACGTCAAGGTTCCCGAACGCAAGATCATCGCGCACTACTGGTGTTGCAATCGGTGCCAGAAGCTCTACAACGCCAAGGCCACTACGACAACTATCAAGCATCTCAACCAATTCCATCGTCAGTTCGAACTTGGCGAGCACTCCGAGCCACCGCCCAAGAGAGCTAGGAGTGTGTTGGACTTACAAAGAGAGGCTGCGATAGGAAACAAAATGCCCATTTCTCGTTCGGTTGCTGTTCAATTCAAGAAGGAGCTCGTCGACTGGATAGTCACTGGCAACATCCCATTCTCTGGTATCGAACACCCATCTTTTCGGAACATCCTGTTGTTGCTGGATCCCATTGCCACTCAGAAGCTACTGCCCCAGTCTAGGAATATTATCAAGTCGTGGGTTCAGGAGAGATACGACCAGGAGGCCCGCCTGTTGAAGCAACAATTAGTCAACACCCAATATCAAACCCATCTCTCCTTCGATATTTGGACCTCACCAAACTCCTATGCATTATTGGCCATCATCGCCCATTTTCTCGACAGTTTATATCCCCAAGGGTGACCACCTAGTGCACTTGAATCCAACCCGCCTGTCACAACCAGACTCGTCAATGTACACCAAACGGTACGACCGAAACTCGGACAGAGTATAGAGGTAGAGGTCGCGCAGCTCTGCACTTCGTTCTTGTGCAACGCGACGTGCGGTTTTCTTGGACCAACCCGCCTCCCTCAAGGCCCTGCTAATGCTGTAGGTTGTCACTAAGATGTCGAATTCCTCCCAGAGGAACACGACCATCTCGTCCTGGTACATGGGCGGCAAACGGAAGGGGTACTTGGTAACCGTGACCTCCAAGGTTGCAGTATCCGTTTCCTGGAGATAACGCTTGCGCATCTTCCCGGTGACCAATGCAATGACCTCCAGCAGATGACTTGGACAGGCGAAGGGGATGCAAGCTGGCAGCACTCTATTGTAAACGCCTGCTACAAAGCCACGGCCATTTTTCACCTCCCCTCCACATTTTGCCTTCTCATCACCACCATGAAAACCCTTCTCCCATTCCTCCATCCACTTCCTCAGCCACCGCTAACCATCATGCTCCGCGAAACAGAGTTGCGATCGACTCCAAGCTTATGTCCCTAATCGGGCACCTTTCTCTTCGTGCCGGCTCGCCTCCCCAGGATACTGGACAACCCTCTGCCGAGCTCCGGAAACTCCAAGAGGACGCCTATGCCACAAGATCCCCATTCGGCTCGATCGCGTCGTCTCTCTCCCTGTTCGAGATCGCAGGCCGCGTGAACGATGCTCCCCTGCGGTCTTATTTCCGCCTAGGCCGTCGGCCAAAGTGGGTATTTGAAGTCGAGCCTCAAAGTCGGACCGCTGCGGCACGCCGACACTGTCGACATCAGTCGCGCTCAGCGGCGAATAGTCGGACGAGCTGGTCACGGTCGGCGCACCCCAAAGACCCGCTTCATGTCGTCCGGCACAAGGTCGCTCCCGCCACAGGGACTCAGCCACCATTCGAACGCTCCGGAAATTGGCGAGACTGAGTGCGAGCGACGGGAAACGGCGGTCTTAGGGGAACCTGCAGACTGTAAGGAAGATTTGCCGGCCCACCGCAGACTCGACTCAGCCAGGCGTTGCTAGCGCGGTGGCCTCTCAGGCCGTGCCACTGGAGGGCAGGGTGCTGCTGCGGCAACAACAGGGGATAAGAACGTATGAAGAAGACAGAGCGCAGGAAGGTCTTGATATAGAGCTCGCAGTCTGATACCCTTTCTTTCGAAGGCTAAGAGGCCTTCCCACTCTGTATTTGCAGGATCGCACACTGATCGTTTCCTTGATTGTCGATATGGGTTTTTCACCCGGCCCACGGGCGCGGTTTTCCTGTATAGTAAGTTGTTGAAGGTCCGGCACGCCCTAGGGCATAACGGTGTAGGAATAACAATATTATACCGCGATGCGCGGATGGGCCCCTCGGAAATCATGGGATCACGGGCTACTCGATCCACCAGATCAAGTACGCGCTCAAGAAGAAGTTCCCCACCGTTGGGCTCCGGACGGGAAGGCTACGGAAGGGAGAGAGGAGAATGGCGGCGGAGAGGGAACAGGGCAGGCACAGACGGGGGACCCGGAGGTCACAGATGTCGAGTGGTGAGTTGATTTGTGTGCTCGAATGAGAAGACAGGAACTTGCCGGGGCTGCGACCCTTAGGGTGCTGATTGTTGGTCACAGGGAGCACCTGAGAAAGTTGAAACCAACGAGCCTGTACTATCACCTCCAGCCCAAGAGGGCTTGCAGGTTGCGCACATTCATCCTAAATATTATTATTCCTACACCGCTGTGCCCTAGGGCGTGCCGGACCTTCAACAACTTACTATACAGGAAAACCGCGCCCGTGGGCCGGGTGAAAAACCCATATCGACAATCAAGGAAACGATCAGTGTGCGATCCTGCAAATACA